>NC_056743.1:636660943-636813443 GCF_019279795.1 Protopterus annectens
TCTCAGTACTTGAGAAATGGACCAGGCATACCACAAAGATTAATTACATCTCAGTAGCAGACCAGTCAGCACTGGTAGTCTAACACTCTTTGTCTAAATCTCAACACAGTCAGTAGTGATACAAGTCCTTCCACTCAAGAGTTAAAGTATCTCTCGGTCATGCTAGATAGCACCCACTCTTTAGAATAATATATAATAAAGCTTCTGAGCCTCCCAAGCCTTTATGTGTTGGAGGGAAGCCTTCTAGCTTATCAGTAGGAGTGGTAAGCACTAGGTAGCCTATCTACCACAGGAGGAGTTGTTTCTGACCCAGAAATTGTAGTTTATTGGCCGTTTGGGTAGTTTTCCATCTCTTTCAACTTTCTGGTTCAAAAGACTGCATTTGCGCTAGTTTACTGCCTTTCTTGTAACTAGTCTAGTCCAGGTACAGACTTGCTGTATCCAGGACTGTGTGTAAGCTTCTGAGCCCCTAAGCCTTTCTGTATTGGAGGGAATCCTTCTAGCTTATCAGTGGGAGTGGTAAGCATTGGGTAGCCTATGTACCATGAGGAGTGGTTCCTGGTCCAGAAATTGTAGTTTATTGGCCGTTTGGGCAGTTTTTTCCATCTCTTTCTGGTTTAAAAGCCCACATTTGCGCTTGTTTCCCACCTTTCCTGTAACTAGTCAAGTCCAGATACAGAGTTGCGGTATCCAGGGCTGATGGTAAGCTTCTGAGCCCCCCCAAGTTTTTCTGTGTTGGAGGGAAGCCTTTTAGCTTATCACTGGGAGTGGTAAGCACTGGGTAGCCTACCACAAGAGGAGTGGTTTATTGGCCTTTTGGGCAGTTTTTTCATCTCTTTCACCTTTCTGGTATAAAAGCCCGCCTTTGTGCTCGTTCCCCACCTTTTCTGTAACTAGTCTAGTCCAGGTACAGATTTGCTGTATCCAGGACTGTTTATAAGCTTCTGAGCCCCCCAAGCTTTTCTGTGTTGGAGGGAAGCCTTCTAGCTTATCAGTGGGACTGGTAAGTGCAAGGTAGCCTATCTACCACAAGAGGAGTTGTTTCTGACCCAGAAATTGTAGTTTATTGACCATTTGGGCAGTTTTTACATATCTTTCAACTTTCTGGTTTAAAAGCCCACATATGCGCTTGTTTCCCATCTTTCATGTCACTCATCTAGTCCATATACAGATTTGCTGTTTCCAAGACTATTTATAAGCCTCCGAGCAGTGCCAAAGTCTGCTCTTCAATTTTTCCCTTTGATCTGCTAGTTCTCTCCTCCCCTGCACTTTTACTAGCTTGTTAGTTTAGCACTTTACCAGACTTCTTGTAGCAATTATTGTAGTACACAAAAGTGTAACCAGCACTAAACCTTCGACAAGGAAACAGCTCCAGTACTTATTAATGCTTACCCCTCCAGGCATGTCTAAAGGTCACTTCCCTGTGCTTTCTCCTATTAACCTGGTAAACCTGAGCATACTGAGGCAGTGTAGCAACTGCCTCATGTACACTTACAACCCTCTCCTCTTACCCCCCAACACTCATGCTTGTGAGAAATGCACTTATATATCCAAATTGGAAACCATGCACTCTCCAGCCAAGACTGGAATAGCTGGTCAAGAGGAGAAGGTCAACACTTGCACCACACCACACCACATGGAACACATAGCCCCCCCCAGAACACACACCAGCATTGCCTTCACATAAAAACACAAACCACACACCCACCTTCATGAAGGGTCTCAATAAAAATCTAACCAAACAGCAGAGAGCTCCAAGGCAGAAATGCACTCGACCACCACAACACAACACTAATCATGAGATACATAACTCTCCTAAACAGTGTGCCATTCAACCAAAACCCCTGAGGCAAAACAGCATGCCCAACACAGTAGTCATAGGTGACTCAATAGTGAGGCACACTGATGTCCGACTCACTAGGTTGAATAAGGAGAAAGTAACAGTCAGCTGCCTGTCAGATGCCAGGATCCACCACATAATGCACGCACTCAGATCCCTGAACAACAGGTACAAATATGACTCTGTCATTGTACATGTGGGTGTGAATGACCTGAGATGTACCTCCCTGGACTACATGAAAGTTGAAATGGAGGAACTCTCAGATTATGTAGCGCAGGCAGGTATGACCCTAGCCCTGAGCAGCATCTTACTATCACCCAGAATGATACCACAGTACAAGCAGAAAATGATTGATTTCAACAATTGGCTGTCTCTGGTGTCATTCTAAGGGGATCCAGTATCTGTCTGCCTGGGGTGACATGATTGCCAGACCTCGATGCTTTGCCAGAGATGGCCTGCATCTGTCACTCCTGGGGTTACGGATACTGGCCAAGGTTCTTGCCACCCCTATAGTGCCTTTTTTAGGCGGTGTTCCAAAGACCAAATTACCACCATAACAGCAACAAACAAATTCAATTTGAGGGTCATGCTGTTCAACGCTAGAAGTCTAAATCTCAAAATGCTCTCACTCGAAGTACTCCTTAAATGGAGAACATCGACATTTGTGCTGTAACAGAGACCTGGTTCAAGGCAGCAGAAAGCACCACTACACTACCAGACTACAACTCATTCCACACCTTTCGGCCCCAGAACTTGGACTGAAGCTCCAAAGGTGGTGGTGTCTCCATATTCATAAAGGATGCGCACACCTCCAGACTGGTAGCCCAACATAATGCATCTGAGATACTTCAGGTGCAGCTAACATTGGGTAAGACAGCGATTCAAGTTGTAGCCTGCTATAGGTCCCGAACCATGTCCCAAGATTTACACTCCACATTCCTAAACACCCTGGAGAATATTAGGGTCAAGCCTAACACTGTCATACTGGGTGACTTCAACTACCCCTCCATTAAATGGGAAAACTACTCATGTACCAATATATTTGCCCAACACTTTCTGGAATTCATTAATTCCAATGCCCTGGACCAGCTCTTTCTTACCCCCACTAGAAGTAGCAACATCCTTGACCTGGTCATTACTAACAAGGGTGACTGTTGCTCTACACCAATAGTCAACTCTTTCCTGGTTAGATCCAATCACAAGCTAATCTCCTTGGAAATCCACATCCCTCCCAACCCCCCAACATAGGTAACTACCATGAAAAACTTCTCCAAAGCTAACTTTGGGCTCCTAAAAACAGAGGTGGCTAATTTCACGGCACCCATGCAAATGGAGAATAGTTGCATGACCACCAAATCATGCACCAATGCACTGTGCAAACACGTACACAAATACATGGATCTCACCATACCCAATAGAACTAAGATGCTCTCCTCAAAAAAAAAAAAAAGAAGCCAATCTGGTGGTCCCCTGCCATAAACAAACTCTACAACAGAAGGAGGAAACTGATGTGGAATAAGGTGAAGTCCCAAGACTGGAAAAACTCCCTTATCAGCCTCAACAAAAGGTTGAGATCCCTCATCAAATCCTTTATAGCCAGCTATGAAAAAAAGAAATTGTAGCAGATAGTAAAGACAACGACAAGGCCTTCTATAGTTATGAAAAGAATCTCCATGGCAATACCTAGATTTGCTCTGAGCTACTGCACAATGGTACCTCCTATACTGAGCCAACAGATATTGCAAATATACTGACGGACAGGTTCAGTGCTAACCTCACCCCCCCCCAAGGACCAATCACAATACCAGTAGATTGCCAGGCACCCAGTATTACTGCTGCACAGGTTAAAACAGCACTGTCCAAGGCGAAGAATACAGCTTCTATCGGACCTGACAGTATCCCTGTATGTGTTCTACATGAACTAAAGAGTGAACTGGCACCTCACTTGTGTGCCCCATTCAATCACCGCCTCACCTCAGGCTTTGTCCCTACCAAATGGCACACTGCTACAGTCATCCCTCTCCACAAAGGAGGAGCGACTACAGACCCCAGGAACTATCGCCCCATTAGCCTGACAAGTTTGATATGCAAAGCTATGGAACGTATCATCATGGACCTAATAAACAAGGATATACGGAATCTCCAAACTCTGGATCTTACACAGTTTGGTTTTGTGAAGGGTAGATCATGCCTGCTCAACTTGGTTGACTTCTTTGAGTCAGTCACCAGAGCTGTGGATGAAGGTAAGGTGGTTCATACAGCCTACCTTGATCTGGCCAAGGCCTTTGATACCATTCCCCACTCAGGAATCATAGAAAAACTTACTAAGCTAGGCATCACCCCCTATATCACTAGGTGGGTTACAAACTGGCTCACTGTGTGAAAGTAGCTGACTCCAAGTCAGATTGCCGACCAATCACTAGTGGAGTCCCACAGGGTTCAGTCCTGGGTCCTCTCCTGTTTGGCATCTACTTCTCTGAAGTCCAGGCCAACACGAAGGGACTCTGGCTGACAAAGTTTGCAGATGATTGCAAGTTGGGAGCTATTATTAATTTCGCAAGTGATGTTGTCATCCTGCAGAAAGGCCTCAATGAGACCAACGACTGGTGTCAGAACCATGGCCTTAAGCTCAATGCCAAAAAATGTGTCTTCATCCCCTTTGGGGAAAACCCAGTTCCCTTGAATTACCACATTGATGGTAGTCCACTGAACACAGAAGGCGTTATAAGAGATCTGGGAACACAGGCTGACAGCAACCTCTCTTTTGACCACTATGTTGCCACTGTGGTCAGAAAGTCCTTCTATGTGGCATCACTGGCATTACTAAGGGTTTTGCATCCAGGAAGAAAGAGGTCATTGTCTCCCTATACCCTTCCCTCTTTAGGCCAATCATTGAGTACAATGCCCCATTTGGCATGTACCTCACTAGACACCTGCAACAACTGGAGAGGCCACAAGAGTAGCTCACAAAGAGGATCCTAGGTCTCATATAGCTTACTTAGAGGTGATCTCTGCTTAACCTACAAAGCCATGTCTGACCCAGCTCTGTTAGAAATGCTGCATCTAAAGAAATCCCAATCCTTCCACACCACACGATCCAGAGACCTCAATCTCATTACCACAATCAACAGAACATGCTGGAGGGACAGGTTCATAACCCAGAGACTGCCCATGCTATGGAATAGACTTCCCATACATGTCAAGCAGGGCACCTCACTGGCCCTCTTCAAGAGAAATCTTGATGAGTGGATGGGAAATAGAAAATTCATGCCAGGGATCACTCCAATGGCTGTACTCGACAGAGGCACTAGGAACTAAGGCTGGGTGGCAAGATGCCAGGGTAATCCTATGGGCTAGGCTTGTAAAGGCTCCAGAGCCATTAGCCTAGCACACACCTATGAACATATGAACCTATAACTAGAATAAGAATCATTTAATGAGCTATCAAGCAGCCTTTTCAGCATTAGATTCTACTTCACCCAATTATCCAAGTCCAAGCATGTGGCCTCCCTTCTTCACTCTCACGTATTCTATGTTGTGTTAACTATTCTAAATTTTCTTCTTGACTGTTTGGAAAACCTGAACAAGTTTACCACAAGTCTTCCCTGTTCAGCACTATACCCAAGACCCATCAATGATTTCTTATTTTACTGCAGTGACACTTTTTTCACTAGAAGAAAAAAAAACTTCACTATTCCTTCCTCAGTCCTGCTTTCTTGTTTCTCCACTCAAAGTCAGCTTCTCCACTGACTCTTTTAATTGAATGATACTGCTTTTTCCTTGATCATTGAATGAAGAAAAACATCTTATCAAAAGAGCAAGAAGCCGTAATTATTATGACGATATGAAGATACTTTGTTCAGGAACTCCAGTGTGATAACATCCACTTATTCCAATCAAAAATAGCCATCAGCTCTCAACTTAAAACAATCTTATACAGATATTTTACTGTCAATATCAGATTCAACTATAAATAACACAACAAATGTTATATATATTTATACATATATATGCCATTATAGAGTATAATGCCCCGTTTGGTATGTACCTCACAAGACATCTGCAACAGCTGGAAAGGCCACAGAAATACCTCACTAAAAGAATCACAGGCCTAAAGCAGATGCCATATGCTGACCATCTAAAAAAAACTCCAGCTATACTCTGTGGCATATCATCTACTCAGAGGCGATCTCTGCTTAACATACAAGGCCATGTCAAACCCTTAGCTGTTGGACATGTTCTACTTAAAGAAATCCCAATCCCTCAGAGCCACATGCTCCAGGGATCTAAACCTTGTCATTACAATGAACAAAACATACTGGAGGGATAAGTTCCTGACCCAGAGACTCCCCATACTCTGGAATAGACTGCCCATACATGTCAAGCAGAGCGCCTCATTGGCCCTCTTCAAAAGGAACCTTGATGATTGGATGGGAGATAGGAAATTCACCCCAGGAATTATGTCAGTCGCCCTGCTAGACAGGGGTCCAGAGAAGTAAATATTGTGGGAAGAAATATCCAGGGAATTGTTATGGCTAGGCTTGCATAGGCCCTAGGGCTGATAGCCTAGTACCAACCTATGAACTACGAACCTATGAACAAATGAACCTTACAAGCAATTTATTGAAGTTGCATCATGCAAAGATACTTCAGATAAAGTAGAATAGGTCCAAATGCAACATAGTTTTGAAGCGGTATAAAAAACTTACTTTATTATCAAAATAATAAAAGGACTATAGTTTCAGCTAAACACACATTTGGATTTTACAGGCAATGAATGTCCTCACAGCTGTTTTAAATATTAGACTAATTCTGTCCTGTTTTGAAACTACTGCTACTAAATCTGTGTAGCTCAGTTACCCACAGCCTCCAACATATAAACTAAATATTGACCTTTATTTAAAGTTTTGCTACTATATAGAGTTGATCAAATTACCTACAGCCATAATACAATTGTATTTATAAAAATGATTCCATTGTTCATATTTGTGTTGCAATGTCAGTGTCTTTTCAACTTTAGTACACCCTGCTTAATTAATATTGCAATATTGCTTTTTTTCCGTATATGCATTATATAATATTATAATAATTTAAACATATTCTCTCATTTGCTTTTATTATACACATATTAGTGGAACTATTCTCCTAAGGCTTCCAATGATAATGGGTTTCACCCCAACTGAACACCTCCATTATTGAAAGATAAATAAATTAATCTTTATATTTTTGTTCTCCAGCATCAATTTACATTTTGTGATTATATTTTATAGGTTCACTCTTTAGTGATTTTTGAGGTTAAATTATTAAACAGCAGGGTTGCAATCATGCATGGTAGAGAAAATGATGTCTCATATTTCTTTCCTTTTCTTTCAGACATCAATAAGGAGTTCTATCTGATACAGGAAAAAAAGACATTTATGGAAGCCGTGTTCTACTGCAGAATGTACTACAAAGATATTGCAAGCATACAAAATTCTTATGCACAGCTGCAGGTTGCAAATGTTACCAGTAATGCCAGTGGAAATGCCTTATGGATTGGATTGCAAATGCATCTAGTTTCTGGCGAGTGGCTCTGGATGAATGAAGAACCTGTTAAGTACACCAACTGGGATACACAGCCCACAGGGAGCCCAGCATCAGATCATTGTGTGGTGATGAGGAAAGACAAAAGTTTCACTTGGTGTGCTGACTGCTGTTCCTCAAGATATGAGTTTATCTGTTACAAACAGATCCCATAAAGTAGCATGCCTTTATCGTATGTAGAAGGTCACTTGGCTTCAGCTTTACAAAATGTCCAGCTCTTCATTGCAAGCTTTGATCTTTTGTTTAAATGAACAAGGATCTAAAACGGAATAGTAAATGACTAAGTAGTTATTTGTAAATCAGAATCTGTAGAATGCACATGGAACTGGAAATATTAAACTTTGACTCATAATGTCCTTGTCAGCAGTCATCCTACTTGTGTCTTTTTTTATGTATGTAGTTTGAAGTGCTCCAGGCTTACCTCTCAACCTCTTAGAGCAAGAAATCTGGACAAAGCCATAAATACTGGGGAACAAAGGACTAAAAACAGTGACAATTTTTAAATGCAATTCTTACAAACTTAAAAAGTTAATAGAATAGTAGGTTTTGCATTAGCATACATTTTCCAAAGGATATAAAGCCTGAAACTTAGATGCCTGTCATTAATTTTGGACCTCAAGCTTCAAAGATTTGCCATCTAGTTTCCTTTACTCTGACAGTTCCTTTCTCCACTCCTCACCATGTCTTTTAAAACCAAAAAAACACCATCCTTGGCCCCTATAATAAAACAAAACCCAGCCAAGCTACTTCCCTTGCTCATTATTACCCTAGTACTTACACTACCCTATCTCCTAACCTTCTATGAAATAAAATATAATTATGACCTTAAAACCACTTCCAAACAAACTACCTCTAATTTAATAACCCCAAAGTTCACACATTCAAACATTACTTCTACTTCTTCCTACCTCCTAGCCAAATATCACAGACTATCCCATATCAAAACTTATAATCTCATGTTAAGGAAACTAAAATACTTAATGTTGATTACTTATAAGCCACACTTAAACTACAACCCCTCTACCCTGGTAGATGGTGATATACATCCGAACCCAGGTCCCTCTACTATTTCCTCTGAAGCCTCACCTATTATCTCAAATTCCTTCCTTCTTTCACCAACCTCTAATGCTCATTCCTTACTCATAGGACACCTTAATATCAGAAGTGTTAACAACAAAGTCACCCATCTCCACTCTCTACTTGAATATTACTCCTTTGACATCCTATGTTTAACGGAAACCTGGTTAAAACCCCTCACTAGGGATACAGAAATCATTCCACCAGGTTATAACATTATTAGACAAGACCGTAATAAGGAGGGGAGTTGCACTCATATTTAAGACTGAACTAAATATATCCTTAGTACCCTATGCTCCCCCAGAGAACACCAAAACTGAGCTCCTTATATCAAAGCTGCAACTCAACCCAAATAAAGCCGTTTATATTATTGGTACTTATCTACCTCCTGGAAATAACTCCATAGTTATAGAAAATCTCCTTAGCTGGGCATCATCCACCTTCCCACAAGAAACTGTAATACTTGGAGACTTCAACCTTGACTGGTCATCAGTTAATACTAATAACCCAGTCTCTCATATTAATCTCCATGGCTTTACTCAGACAATAAATACCTCCACTAGAATTAATAAACCTAACAACAAAGAAAGTATACTAGATTGGATTCTTGTTAATAAACCACAGCTACAATATCAAACCGGCACTTTGCCAGATGACATTAGCGACCACAACTTAACCTATATCATAAGAAAGAAGAACTTTGCTTCTAATGTCCCTACCATCGTAGTAATAAAACTTTAACCCCACCCTATTTAGCACTGAACTAAATGCCTGCAACTGGTTACCTAAAAACTCTTCCTCTAGAAGAAGCAGTTCAATATTTTAACACCACATTCCTATCAATCCTAGATAATCATGCACCAAAAGAACTATCAGAGTCAAAACTAAACCTGGCTATCTAAGGAAACAAGGCACAAAATGCTACTCAGAAACAAATCCTGGTTAAAATGGAGAACTAGTAAATCTCCCGCTGATCAACAGACCTTCAGATACTTAAGAAATAGTACTAAAAAGCTATTATTTCAGACAAAAAAAACTATAGTAACCTCCAACAAGTTAATCATAATAATCCCAAAAGATTCTGCTCAATCTTGCATAGACTTCTTCACCCGGTCAAACTACCACCCCTCTCCCTCTGGATCCGAAAACAATTCTTCCCATGAAACTGCAAATGCTTTCAACTCCTTCTTCACCAATACCATCAATTCTCTAGCCTCCCACCTTTCCTTTGACAATTCTAGCATCCCTGCTCAAGCAGCTTCCATTCAACCTACCTTCACTCTACAACCTATCTCCACCACCTTCATCCAAAAATGTATCCAAAACTTAAACCATGTACCCCATCGGCCGACCAACTTCCATCTGAATACCTCCAAAAAGCAGCTAAGGTCATAGCCTATCCCATATCCATCCTTATTAATAGAACTATTAATGAAGGTACCATACCTGACATCTGGAAAATCTCACACATTATACCCCTACATAAAGGAGGTAACTCCAATGAATACTCTAATTACAGGCCTATAGCACTCCTGTCTCCCCTAGCAAAAATCATGGAAAAATGTGTTCACTACCAACTAATGAACTACTTAATCAACAATAACATTCTAACTCCCTGTCAACACGGCTTTAGGCCTTTTCACAGTACTACCACTGCTCTTCTTTCCTTTACTGACTTCATAAACACAAACTGCAATAATAACATTCTTTCTTCTGCACTCTTTATTAACCTGTCCAAAGCCTTTGACATGGTTAACCACCCCCTCCTCATAAAAATCCTAGAATCTCTTGCTTTAGAACCTAAGGCTATCCTCTGGTTTACTTCCTATCTCACTAACAGGAAACAGGCAGTCCTCTGGGATAACCAACTCTCCTCTCTTCTTCCAATTTCTCTTGGTGTCCCACAAGGCTCTATTCTTGGACCTCTCCTTTTCTCCCTTTTTATAAATGACCTACAAGCAGCTATTCCACAAGCTACATGCATACAATATGCCGATGACTCCACTCTTATTTGCTCAGCTAAAAACGTTTCAGAGCTACAAACTATTACTCAAAATGTATTCCACACAGTAGAAGCATGGTTCTGAAAACGCTGCCTACTTTTAAATGCTAAAAACAAAACTCCTCCTCTTTAAACCTACTACTAGGTCCCCCACTTTAGATTTCTCCATCTCTTCTATTAATGGCACCCTAATATCAGCTGACTCCACTACCAAACTGCTAGGAGTCATGATTGACAACAACCTTACCTATGATTGTCACATCAATAATACCATTAAAACTGTAAACAGAAAACTGGGCTCCCTCTACAGAATTAGAACATTCTTACCCCGGTAGCCAAAGCTACTCTTGCCCACTCTCACCTTATTTCAACTCTTCTCTATGCCTCACCAATTTACACTAACCTGAAGAAAAACAATCTCTCAAAATTGGCTAACACATATAATAGTATTGCTAGATTTGTGACTGGCAATCAATTTAGAACCCACCACTGCCTGAACCTTCAGCAACTTCACTGGCTAGAATTAGAAAATATGTTGCTTCTCTCCCAACTTTCCTTTGTCCATAGAGCTTTCTATCAACCTAATAACACTCCTGCACTTTCCAAACTTCTGATCCCCTACTCTAACCTGAACTCACTTCGTTCCTACAGTAAACTACTAGTAACTAATCCAACAACCTTGCTGGTGACTCCTTTCTAATGCCCTTGGTAAACACTGGAATCAACTTCCTACTGAACTTACTACTATTCCAACTCCTGTTCTGTTCAAACAAAAACTCAGAACTTACCTGAAAAAGCAAAGGTCATGTCCCTGCTGTAACCCGACTAGATCTCTTTTCTTCTACAAGCCTTACTTCCATCACTTTATAAGTGCTAACTCTCTAATATCCTTCTCCTCCTCTAGGTCTATTTTCTTTTTACTGAAAGCATAGATCTTTTAAATCTACTCGCTTTGTTTTGTTCATTTTGTATATTTCTCTTTTCTCTCTTACTCTCCTTCTATAATCTTCCTATAAAATAATGTGAAATAAGTGTCATTTTTTAATTTTTATTGTGTGAGAATGATGAATCCTTTTATGTTATGTTAGTATTGAATCCTATGATGTGTTTCTGCATATTTGTATATCCCCCCTCCTTTCTCCTTTTTTACCACAGCTAAATTTTTGTATATCATGTAACTGTGTTTTATCTCTATGTGGAGCTTTTCTCCCCGGGCCTCTACTGAAAATGGAAATACTTCCAGTTGGACTAGCCCGGTTAACAAATGTAAAATAAAATAAAATAAAATAAATAAAACCACAATTTTAGGAAAAATGGACCAAAGGTATGAGGCTAAAATCGGGACATTCTGCAAAAATCTGTACAGTTGAGAGGTATGGACTCCAGGACAAACTATCCTTAGACAAAGTGGCCTCAAAATAGTAACATAAATTCTAATATCCCCTGTTTAAAACTAAGAAAAAAATAACACCATGTTCCTTTTTAGTAGTGTGTATAATACTTGCGCTGGACTACTTTTCTCTTATATTTACAATAAATACATTTATTTAATGAACATATAGCAGTTGCAATAATTTGATGCAGTGTGGTTATTACTCTGCACTTTCTCCATTGCTGCCTAGATCGATTAGCATTTACTAGCTTCCTAATGATGGTGAATCATCTGGGACACTAAGCACTTTGTGATTCCTAACTCATCCACTCATATATTATATTAATACTCAAGTATATACTTCCTTTATATTTGTGTCACTAACAAATATAAGACATACCCTTTAGGATTATACTTTTTCTAGTTAATGTTTATACTGTAAGGCATGACAGGTTGTGAAATGATGTGCGATAACATTTGTCTTGGCATAAGGTGAGTCTGGAAGTAAATTAGAGCATTAATGTGCAAAAAAAGAGAGTGGTACAGTCATATATTATCACAAAGAAGCCTGCTTTATTGTAATAATAATAATAATAATAATAATAGTCATAATAATAATAATAATACTTTATTGTACCTGATTTAGATACATTGAAATTATATGAATTATTGTAGTTGCGTCTGTGGTGATATTGGTATGCATATTTCTTGAACTTGCATAAATAATCTATTCCCAGATTACCCTTTTAATCCTTTTTACCTTTGTGTTTTGCAAAATAATCACTCTCCCTCCAGCATTTTATTTTATATTAACTTATTCCTTTTTAGTAGGGTGCGTAGGGGAAAAGCAAAGCCCTGCACTCAGTGATTGCAAAGTAGAAAAAAAATTCCAAGATGGCTTGCCAGGCAATAAAGTACCTGTTAATTAAGATTCATGTAACATACTTTGAATGTAATCAGTAGATTTTTGTCACCTTAATGTTGTTTGGAATTTAAAAAAAATGCTGGATAATTGTGGCTGTAATGCTGCTTCTCAGATTTATGCAGGTAAATACTGATTCTATAAATGGGCCTGGTGTGTATTTTATTTTTATTTTAAGTGCTTATTTATTTTTTTGTTTTGACAGCCAGTTAACATTTGCTGATGTTTCACTGTATTTTTTTTTGTTAAATTAGTCATTTGAGTAATATTTTTGCTTAACAAAACAAGCCAAAACAGATGAACAGCTAACTTCCCAGCATAGCATTAGAGCAGATAATAGGAGTAGAAACCTATTTGTAAGGCATTGCAAATTTCCCTTACTTTTATTTAAGAACCTGTATGTGAAGTTCTCTACCTACAAGATATTCTTATGATTTTTTGTTTCAATAAATGAAACCAGGATCTGTCCCTATAAAACAGCATTAGCGTATGCATTTGCCTCAAAAACACATGCACAGCTACATGAGTCTGGAAGCACAGACAATCAAGGCTGTGAGCTGTTGATGAGCTTCCTTCTGCAGCTCAGGTTACACATCTCCATTCCTTCCACCATTATCTGCCTAATCTGTGATTCTGACTAAGTCACTTAACTAGACAGAGCTCATTGCTCACCCTAGAAAAAGACCATGTGTCTACCACGCTACTCCACTTTAAAAAATGTATAAAAATAAAATTTGCAATTTAGTAAGACCTTAGTAACAGTATCCTTTTCCTGATTCTCCTCAGAACTTGAGCAAATATTGTCCCAGTCAACTTCAATAAACACAACACACCAAATGACATTTAACAACCTTTATTGTTTGTGTCTTTCGGCTTTTCCTGGTAAGGGGTCGCCACAGCGGAACTCCGGTCCGCTAACGATTGGCAGTAGCTTTTTACGTACTGGCTTGCCGTGCCTAATGCACAACCTTCAACGATGGAACGCCCATTCATGCATGTCGCCACACAGAAGACACTCTAACTGAGAATCAAATGGGCAACTTTTATTAAACTTCCATAAACAAAACTTTGTTGACCAATATTTTAATTTATTAATCACAATGTCCATATAACCATTAACTAGGTCATCGTGACCTCGCTCACCCTGACCAAATAAGCAGCATCCTTACTTCTGCTCAATTATTTTACTTACCAAGCAGCACTCATCACTCACTTTCATTCCCCACTTATTGAATTAAACATCAACTTCCTTTTACTATGGCAGCACGACCTCGCTCACCCTAACCAAATAAGCAGCACCCTCACCTCTGCTCACTTACTTTTACTTATCAAGCAGCATCCAGTTGCTCGCTTTCATTTTCCAACTCATTGAATTAAACATCTAACACCAGAGGGAGAACAGAAGATGGACAAGCCTGTCCCTCTTCTCTGCCAACCAGCCTGACCAGGCTATTCCACCCTCCAAAACAAACCTAACCGTACATTAAAATGGTTAAAGCCAAACATCATTCGGTGTACTCCATCCTCTCTAAACCAAACTGGATCCCAATCATCAACATTCCAATGCCCTATCATATAAGTACTCAAAACAGCTGTAAGTAAACCAATGACCCTCTTCCCATGCCAGAGTAATACCCATACCCTTGTATAATCTCTGTAAACTAAACAGATCCTCACCTAGCCTAACTACCAGCAGTAGTTTTGTAATTATTCCCAGGTCATTACCTGCCAAATGTACCACCAGAACTCTAAAATGCCCAATGCCACCCAAAACAAAGCAAGCCCAATTGCATGTCATCCTACCTAACTTCAGCAATCTTTTGCCACCCAAAGGATATAATAATGACCAAAATGAGATTTCCTTTTCTAAAAGATCAATTTAATAGTAATCCAGCCATCATACCCAACTATCTATTATAAGGCAACAAGAATTTGATTTCCATAGCATTTGCTGACCAAAAAAATCACCCTCTTAATGACTTCAATACATCAATATAGCAAATACCCCACAGACTGTAGCCCAATGAACCTCCATTTACCAAAGGCAACCCTCGCAGCAAATATTTAACTTGTCAATAGCCATCGGCTGTCAGTCTTCACTCTATCAAACCTACCCCAACCCTTCAAGCTTATGAACCATCGTCCAAGATTTAGCAAAGTGACATAACCCTGTCACCTGTGCAATTATGCTAATCAGAGCTAAATCCACCTTGACCAAATGAACTTCCTTACCTTGGTCCCAAGCCTGAAGCAAATATTGCAACAATTCTTCCCACCAGACTTATTCCAACCCAGGAAGCTGAAACACAAATTTAACAAATCTAGCAATGCCCTACCATATGCCTTCCTTTTAAAAGCTATCCCAGACTCTTGTACCAAGCATCTAATCTTTCTAACCCAACCTGATACACCTCATCTAGCAGCACCAGCAACCCATAGCACTGCGATATTAATCAAATAAAAATTAACTTTTTTCCTCCACATCTCCTGCTAAGCTTACGACACCAGCCAAAATGAAACTAACTGCAAATTTTCAACATCCCTCCTCCAAGCTTCCTTCTCCCTCTCAAATTGTGCCCCTATCCCAATACCTCCTGCCACATTTGTAAATAAATGCAAATACCCAATGAACAACTCAGTATGTATGCCAGAGGCCATACCATTAAACTGTTTCAAAAAGACACCATAATGTTGAAGCAGCATGCACCAACTTATTAACCCTCACCCACTGATGTATGCTCCCCCCCACCGTTCAACTAAAGGCCACAAACCCACAAAAGAAACAACCCGAATAAACTGTCCAACATGCAAATTTCAGGAGCAAAACTCAATGACATCTTTAATCCGGGCCTTGTCCTTGGATTTTCCCATTGAAGCTTTTCTTTCCACATTCACGCCAAAATGTGATTCCTTACCCAGTTACACTCACATAAAACGATTAAGCTCCTCCTTAAACTTATCTAGTTTCCTACCTGTCTTACTGCTCTCCCAATTTAACCCTTTCATCATCACCCTCACTAACTTTTAATGACCAGCCTCTTAATTCCCATTACTATTTCTACCTGACCCACACCTGAAGATGTCCCTGGACAAATTTGTTTGTTACCAAACCTCATTTCTCAACAACTTTCTGTCAGAACAAATAGATGGGAATGTAATATTTATATTATCATCTATGCATTTGTCATAAAGGTGAAAAATAAGTTGGCTCAGTACTTACTTTTCCCCTTTCCAAACCTATTGTTCTGGTTTCAGATGAAGCTACAAATTTAAACAAATACAATCCCCAGATAGAATTTGTACAAAATAGAATTTATTATAATATTAAAATAAATGAATACATTGTAACACGTAGGCATTAATTAAAATCTGTACAGTATTAAAAAGGCAGTAAAGGTCACATTAGTCCAGTGTCAGAATGGTCAAATAATTTGTACATAATGTGTGCATGGTCAAGGCAGTAAGACTGAATGTAGAGGGCAGATGAGTGGTGCTAGTTATTCTTGATTGTTTCGTTGGTAGTATAGTGTAAAGTTGCTTACGGTAGCATGGTCCTGGGATGTGTTGTGTCTTGCAATGGAGGGTGGTGTTGTGGCAGTCACATTTTACAAGTTGCTGGGGTGGCGTGATGGTGGTCAGTTGTGCTGTCCTGGTATTTTCCGTAGGTAGGGCTGGATTTTGTTGCTGTTTAGGGCAGCCAGAGCCAAGAGATGCTGTGCGTTCCTTGTTGGCAGTTCGTTGGTAGTAGTGGCGTATTCGTGGGCATGCAGAGCTGTTTCCATAGCATGCGCAGTTGGGAAGTAGTCCATTGGAGAAGTATAAAAAAAAATATATATATATATATATATATATATATATATATATATATATATATATATATATATATATATATATATATATATATATATATATAAAATTAAAATAGAAAGAATAATGGGAAAATAGATGTTCCCATGCTTTTCGTTAGTGGTAGGAGGTTGCCGCGGGCTTCGGAGTCTGTATTTGTCCTCATTGGTGGGGTTAGTGTTGTCCTTGGTGGTCAGAGTGTTTGTAGTTGAGAGAAGGGGCCGGCAATGCATGCTCATCACCAGTGAGGGGAATGTGCATATGTAATCTTGCCACAAAGATGGCTTTGATTGATATTAAAAAAAAAAAAAGGAGGAAAGAAAGGAGTGCTAAAGATGATTGCATGGCAAATAAATAAGAAATATTAATGCAACATATCGGTCATAGGATTTAGAGGGTTAGCATGGAGGGGGAGATAATGGTAGTGCCAGGCAGGGAGTTTAGGGAGTGGGGTTAGTTGGGGGGGTGGATGGAAAAGTGGCAACATGGTGCACTTGCCTCTCTTGGAAAAAAATAACAAGAACGAAAAACAGGGAAGTTAAGAAAGAAGAAGAGTAAGTAAACACTGGTAGGGATGCAGTTTTAAGGGGGTGCTTTGGAAGGCAGGGGGAATTTAGATGTTGGTAACTCTCATGGGTTAGTTTACATTACTCCGGCCATGGGGTGCATGGCCCTGGGTTCAAAGCTTGGTTGGGCTAAGTATTTTGTATAAATTGGTGAAGGAGCTAGGTGTATTATTAGTTAAAATAAATAGATGGATAAAAGGGGTTGTGGACTAAGTGGTAACTATAAGGAGAAAGGGATTGTCAGAACAGACGGTGTAGTGGTACATTGCTCTGATTTCAGTGCATAGGGTCCTGGGTTTATCTCTAGGCAGGTATGATAATGTTGGCAGCTGTTGGGGGGCTGGTAGATAGTGTTTTGGTTTAGTATTCATAGATTTAAACTGATTAGCTATAGTAAGGATTTATTTATTTCCTGCTCTGACTGTGTCTTATTTCTTTTCTCTAGGGTGAGTGGTGATCATGGCAGAAGCATTGAGACAGAAGTAGGCCAGCATTGTGGCAGAAGCAGAAGACCTGTTTAGAGATATCCCTAAAGATGATCCGACAGCCAATACCCAGGGTCTAAATACTCAAAGGAAGAGGCAGACGGGGTCCGGAACTCGGACATCGAGAGCTAAGAGAGCCAGACAGATGGCATCAGAAAAGAGGACAATGCAGCACCTTCATCTTCAACAGGTAATTATTCACTAGGCTTGGTGGGGGTAGAGGTGGTAAGTGCAATTACGGGGAGTGATTCAGGATTGCGTGGGGGTGTACAAGGCACTACATTGGGTAGGGGCTGGGAGTCTATAGCTGATTGTGATTTGGGTTTTGATAATACCCTTTCATTGTTAGAGGAGGATTTGGGGCCTGGCCTAGACAAGGTAGGATCAGAGATGAGGTAGTGGTCAGAGGACTGGTTGATGACGCAGGTATTATGGCAGTAGGGAGCACCAATTCTGTTGACCTCGCACATATCACTGATAGCGAAGGAGAAGATTTGGAAAGGGGAATTTGTTGATATTTTTGAGTTGATTGATGTGGATGGGGTTCAGCATTTGATGGAAGTGGAGTCAGCTAATGGGAAGGACCTGTTAGGGTCATTGGCAGCTATAGGTCACAAACGGGTGGGTAGGTTTCAGCCTAGGACATGGGACAATTGAGTCTTGGGATTTATGTACTACATGGCAGTGGGTTAGGAGAAGGATAATTCATTGGCTCTTCTGCTCTTGGCCTATTTTTTTGACTATATGGGAGGCACAGAGGTTACAGCCAGGTAACGCATGGTTTTCATATCATCAGAAGTTTCATAAATGAAAGGCGGTTGACAAATCCATGCATTGTGAAGTCAGACATCCAGATATTTGGCTTTCTACCATGATGCATGGCTTTAGACTGGGTAACAGGGTGATTCAGCCAAAGGAAAGGGGTGCAGGGGTATGTTGGGCCTTTAATGCAGGGAGGTGTTCATGGGTAGGCTGCAGATTTTCCCATGCTTGCTCTAAGTGTATGGGGAGTATGCAGCCACACAATGTGGTGGGGGTGGTGGTCAGTTTGGTGGGCAGGCATCTTACTTCGCAGTCCCAAGAGGTTGGGGTGGTCCTCAAATGGCATTGCAGGGAGCACGTGGCTGGGCTAATTTTTGGGTCCATAAGGGGGGTCCTTTTGTGGAGGTAGGGGACACCCAGGGGACTCATTCACCTATTAAGGTTCAGGTCTTAAAGGAGTTGCTGGCAAATTATCCAATGCTGGCTGTGGCTGAGGAATTAATTGAGGGTTTTCCTGGGGTTTTTAAATTAAGTCTACTTTGGTGGGTGATGGTAAGGTGGGAAAACCTTGAGGTCTGTGAGAGGGAGGATGTTTTGCATGCTTTGATTGAGAAGGAGTGTCAGGCAGAAAGATTGCTGGGCCTATTTGATTGGCCTCCTTTTTCTGAATTTAAAGTGTCATCGCTAGGATTGGTTCCCAAGAAAAAGGTGGGTGAATTTCATTTAATTCATCATTTGTCATACCCTGAAGGCAAGTTGGTTAATCATTTCATCCCTGGGGAAGAGGTTAAAATGATGTATGAGTCCTTGGATGATGCGGTCCACATCATTAGGAGTTTTGAGGATCCCTGGCTGGTTAAGGCAGATACTGAGTTGGCTTTTCGCCTGTTGCTGATGTGGGAGGAGGATTGGCCATTATTGGGCATGGTGGTGGGTGATAGTTCTTATTTTGACACTGCCATGCCTATGGGGTGTGCAGTGGCATGTTCTACTTTTGAGAAGTTTAGCATCGCACTGCATTGGAGATTGCAGATAAGGTAGATGGGCAGCAAGCAGTTCACTATCTAGATGACTTTTTGTTGGTGGGTGAAAGGAGAGACGGGGCCCATGTGGCAATGCAAGGGTTTGTGGCAATGTGTGAGGCCTTGGGAGTACCACTGGCTAAGCATAAGTTGGAAGGACCATTGAAGGTGTTGGATTTTTTAGGTTTGACAGTGGATGCAAGACAGGGTTTATTTCATTTGTCGGAGGATAAGGCGGTTCGGCTGCAGGAGAAAGTCACCTGGGTGAGGTCCAAAAGTAAGGTTCGGGTGAGGGATGTGATGGAATTGTTGGGCTTGATGAACTTTGCTTGCAGGGCGGTACATCCGAGACATACATTTTGCTGGTCTGTGGCTTTTCTCTTGAAAGGGGGAAGAGTAAGCACCATAGAGTAAGGATTAGTAAGTTAGGTCGGGAGGATCTAGATTTGTGGACGAAGTTTTTACATCAGTTTAATGGGATCTCATTTTGGTAGTTGGATTGGGTAGGGCAAGGGGATTTACAATTGTTAACAGATGCAGCAGGGGGTTTGGACATGGGAGCTTACTTTGTGGGACAATGGTTTTCGATGCCATGGCCTACCCATTGGTCTGATGATTGGAAATGGGATGTTGCCTTTTTGCAGCTGATGCTGATTTGGGTGGCTTCTGCAGTATGGCAGGAGCATTTGAGGGGAAAGAGGGTGGCGTTTAATTCAGACAATATTGTGGTGGTGAGAGTATTGCAGGCTAAGATGGCTCAATCCCCATTTGTTATTGGTTCTTCGTAAACTTGTGTTACAAAGTTTGTTGATTAACGTTTCATTTTCAGGGTTACATGTGGCTGGAGTTAAGAACAAGATAGCTGACAGTTTGTCTCATTTTCAACTTTGCATATTTCAATAGGTGGGTCCAACAGCAGCATTGTATCCCTCAATCATTCCAGATGAAATTTGGCAGATTGGCCAGTAGTAATTGGCAGGCTAGTGCAACAGTCATGGATGGTATCTACGAGGAGAGCTTATGGTAGGGTCTTGTGCAATTTTGACACTTTTTTGAGGCAGTTACCAGATCAAGAGTGTGAGTGGTTGGAGAGTTTGTTGTTGCATTATTTAGCCAGTTTGCCAAAGCAGCGTAAGGCAGTTCGAAGGGTGAGGGTGGCATTGGCAGCTATTGGGGCATTTGCCCAGTTGGCCAGATTAGAGGACTGGACTAGGTCATGGTTGGTGGGGTGAGTATTGAAATGTTGGGGTAGAGTTGAAGGTCCTGCTACAGATAGGAGATGGCTTGTGACTAAGGGGATTTTAAGAATGTTGCTTAGGGGTTTAGGTAGAGTATGTGAATGTTTGGATGATTATGTGGTGTGGAGTACGGTAAGCGAGTGGATATATTGTGGGGCATTTTGTGTGTCTGAGTTGTTGGGTTCCTTGGTGTGGCATGATGTGCTTATATTGCCCAAGGCAGTGCATATTAGGCTGAGCTCTTCAAAGACGGATCAGGAAGGGAAGGGATGCTGATAGTATTGGAAGAGGTTGAATTAAGTTGGGGATGTCCTGTGGTGTGGGGAAAGAAATTGTGGGTAGCTACAAGAGGTAGCACTTAAGGGTTAGTTTTCACATCAGTAGGTGGTAGGGCATTAATGGGTGAACAACTGAACTTGATTATGAGAAGGACTCTTAGTAGTGTTGGTCTAGAAGGGAATAAGTTTTTACCCATTCTTTCAGGATGGGTAGGGCATCGGATTTAGCAAAGGGAGGAAGTTTGGTTGAAGTTATCAAGAGGGTGGGAATGTGGTCTTCCAATGCCTTTTTGACTTATGTTAAGTAGTTTGGTGAGAAGTTTTGGTTTTAAATTTTTTTTGTCTCTTAGGTGAAAGAAGGATCATCATCTTGGGTCATTCTTTTGTATATTGAGCAGCTAGGTGCGCGGCAATTAGATGCAATGGAATTAATTTGGGTTTGGAGCAGTTCAGGCTGAAGATCACCTGGCATGGTGTTAGGGGATTGATATAGAGCCAGATATTGCAGGTATTTACCATGTTGCAGAGTCAGTGGGGATTGCCGCATGTTTTAGTGATTCATTTATGGAGAAATGATTTAGGTAGAATTCCAAAAAGGCAGTTGGTTTATCACATTTGCGAGGATGTCTTAGCATTGAGAAGGCTTTATCCATCAGTGGTTTTGCTTTGGTCTGAGATTATTCCAAGGCTGTTTTGGAGGGAGGCAACATTTTTTTCTGCAAAGTAGAGGGATCAGAAGTATGTTAATTTTACACTGGCAAAATATTTGAAAGAAGTGGGGGTGCATACTATATGGCACGTGGAGTTTGAGAACAGGGATCCCATGTGGTATAGGATGGATGGGGTTCATCTCAGTGAATTTGGTCTGGATTTGTTTAACCTTAATTTGGGGTTAATGGTGGAGGATCTAGTAAGAGGGGGTATTGTGTGAGGGGGCAACAGCCCTTTTGGGCTGGTCAGTGGAGAAGAGGGATAGGCTTGCCCCTCTTCTGTTCCCCCTCAGGAGGATAATTGGAATTTGAAGTGGTGAAATTTTGGTGGTGGAAGACTTGGAGTGGAAGGATTGGATTGGTGATATGCTAAGGTGAGCAGGGATGCTGCTTTGTTATTACAATGATAAGTGAGCAGTTGGGGGATGCTGCTTATCCAAGGGTGAGCAGGTATTCTGCCCTTATGTTTATTTATCTTATTTTGTTGCAATGAGTTGAATTTGATTGTTTCAATAAAGTTTTCATGTTACTATCTTATCATTCATTACAATAAAGGTCATCAAAAGTTTGTGGTTGTCTGTGTAGTTTTTAATTGAACCGTGACAAATGAAGTTTGGAACAGATGAAGTTGTCACGGGACAGCAGTAGTGTGGGGTGGGTGGAGGTAGAAGTTGGAATGTAGGCAGGTAGGTAAGATGGATTAAGTGTGTGGGTAGGGAGCAGATAGGAAAGGGTTAAACAAGTGGGAAGTTGAGAGAGGAAGTGAGGTAGTTTAATGAGTGGGTCATAAGGGTTTTTGAGGTGGGATTTAGTGTTCGGAGATACATTTGGTATGATCTTGTTGCCCTCCCAACTCGTCCCATTTTGGTGATGGTTTGGTGGACAGAGAAGAGGGACAGGCTTGCCCCTCTTCTGTTCCCCCACAGGAGGATAATTGGAATTTGAGGTGGTGCAATTTTGGTGGTGGAAGACTTGGAGTGGAAGGATTGGATTGGTTATATGCTAAGGTGAGCGGGGATGCTGCCTTGTTATTACAATGATTAGTGAGCAAGTGGGGGATGCTGCTTATCAAGGGTGAGTGGGTACACTGCCCTTATGTTTATTTATGTTATTTTGATGCAAAGAGTTGAATTTGATTGTTTCAATAAAGTTTTCAAGTTTACTATTTTATTATTCATTACAATAAAGGTCGTCAAAAGTCTGTGGGTGTCAGTGTAGTTTTTAATTGGACCATGACAATAACTGTTGGTATATTTCAGTTATAGTGGTTCTAGGATATAAAAGACTGGAATTGTATGATTTCAAAACTAAAATTTTAGGGAAGCAAAAGTAGAGTTAATTGAATATAAAACGAAGTAAGTATAGCTGATACGAGTTTGTATTCTATTTGTCAGATCATGTACAGATCAGAACATAAAGCACTATATGTATAAAATACCCACAAAGGGATCAAATATTAACAGCTTTAAACAGTGTTTCAAATGAACAGTATTTAACACTGACACTCAAGTCATCACATTTTTCTTTCCATGGAAAAGGTCTTTTTTTGAGCAATTTGTTTATATGTGTTTCAATGAAACTTCATTTAGGCTGCAGGGACTTATTTAAATGCAGGTCCATAAATAACGTGCAAATCTCAAAGATTATATATGGAAGCACCTTTCCACAGATAATATTAGTCCTATGCACCATCACTATACCCCAGTGACAGTATGAAATATCAAATAAAGCTATGGAAAAAAGAGGGAAGAAAACAGATTCAAACCATGCACCCTTGCTGCAGTAAACAGAAACATTAAGCCCCTATGGTGACTGATAAGCTAATGGCACAAAGCTTTTTTTAATTCAAGGACTGCAACAGCTTGTGAGCTATGAAGGAGAGGGAGTGGGCACTTAAAAGCATATTTTTCAACCTTGTAGCACAAGAAATGCAGACAATGCCAAAAATAAAAGGGGTAGGGGACAAAGATCTACAATTAGTGGTGGATTTTTATTATGTGTGTGATAAACATAGAAAGTTGCTAGAATAGCATATTTTGTATTAGCATGCAGTTGGGCACAATAAGTATAAAATTGTAATTATGTGTACATAAAAAGAGACATCAGGAATATTATGTCAACTCAGGGACATGTATGGGGTATGTGGTGTATGTTTGCATGGGAGAGTGAATAGCGGGTGCCTGTGCCGCTGTGTTGAATGAGCCAGCAGTGTTCACTATTGTAGGAAAGTGCTGATCTGCACTCACGGTAGTTAATGGTGATTCAGAGGCATGCAGACCACCTGATCATGAGGTCTTTCCACAGTGCAGTTATTATGTCTTTGAATCACAAAACACTGCATCAAGGAAACATTATTTTATTTGTTGCTCTTACTGTGGGCAGTGTTGTTCTTTCTGAATCCTTGGGGCAGATGTCACTAAAGATATTTTTTCTGTAACCTCTATGGCTGCTGTTAATAACCATGAGCACTATTGTGAACAAGTCCATAGATGAAGAAATACAACTGGAACATCCACAAAGGTTCCTAACAAAACAAATACAGGGAATATACACAACACCCACCACTGATTGTCTCAAAGTCCTGTCTTTTTACTTGGTATCAAAACAACTTCTGAGAGGTGACCTTTGACTAGCACATAAAGTTTCACTGGACCTAGTTTTGATGAATCTTTTGCACATCCACAAAACAAGCAGCATCAGAACGACTAGATTACAAGACCAACTTTTGCTTGCAATATAAATAGGACATATTGAAGAGAAGGATACGTTTCATAGAGGATTGTCATTCTCTGGGACAGTGTCCCTGTCCATGTGAAGCAGAGTTCCTCCTTGTCCCTATTTAAGTGCAGCATGGACACATGGATAGGTAACTGGAAATTCAAACTCCGTTCTTACCCCTATGTCTGTGATGGACGGAAACAGTCAGTAAATCACCACCTGTAAATGAAATATAAGTCAAATTTGTGGGTCCCATTTGGGTTGTACGGCTAGGCTTTTAAGGGCCCTTGTGTATGCCTTTGAACCTATGAAGCGATGATGATGATGATGATGATGAAGAATTTTAATTTTTTTCCTTGCACTAGCAGGTTATTTTTTAGCAAAGCCTGGTATTTTTATTAAAGGTTTTCCTGTTTCGTGGCTCACGTTTGTACAAAATTCCCAGTCCAATGTAGAAGTGGGTTATTACCTTATAATTATTAATGAATGGCTACTGAAAACTATACATGCCCTGTAAATAATGTCTTTGTCTTGCATAGAGAAAATAGAAGAGTGCTCTGTTATAAATGCATCAACAGCTCAATAGTTGAACAATCTTTTTGATCCGGACTGAGAAGATAAGAGAATCAGCAATAAGAAGCAATGCAGTTTTCATGTTTGTCTCAGACAGGATGCTGTACTGAACAAAGGCATTTTCATGATGGGCACAACTATTCATAGACATGGTTCATTGCTCCGTGCACACAAGTAGCTCAGTGGATCCTTATTAGTGTGCATTACTGTCAGTAGTGTGCGGCATGAAAAGACTCTTGTTTGTGACAAGCAGTGACATTTGACCAGCTCAGGAAAACATTAAACATACAGTATAGAGGATACTTATTTATTCATGTATTTATCTATTTATTTAACATTTGTCTACTGGTAAGTAAGCTGGTCTGTCAGACTTCTTTCTGAGAAAAATCTGAACCACCTGGCAGAGATGGTTTTTGGGCCGGATTCTAAAAGGGCCACTGCCTGTACTAAGCCCTAACATGGGCTGCTACCACTGTCAGTTACCCTGTCTGATCCAGAGACAGACCCACTACATTGATTCTGCACAGCCTGTAAGATCACCATAGTGGGTTGCCTCTTGAGGAGTCACCTCTGGTAATTAGCCATTTGGTATAACCAAAAATGCCTCCAGTAATTCTACTGAGCTGCCTAAGTTAGATCAGAAGGTTGAGTTCATTAACTAAGATAAAAGTTTGCATTCACATAGTACTTTCAATATGTGAGACTGTGCTAGATGTAAGTGCCGGGAAATTTAGAGGACAGATAACAGTATTGGAATGTGCATGTATGAGTGCAGCAGAATAAGTGGTCTCAGGTGTGTTTTCGCACGCGTGTGTGTGTGTGTGTGTGTGTGTGTGTGTGTGTGTGTGTGCGTGTGCACATGCAAGTGTGCATGCTTACATGTTGGCTGTCATACTGCTAAACTCTCTTAGAATAATGAGCAAATGCAGCAATACTGGCCAGACACCAGAGGCACTCGACTCATGAGATATTCTTAAGATTTTACCATAAAGTCACTTAAAAAGTTAATGGAACAACAGCTTTGCAACACAGAGGGTGTACAGGCTGGGGAAACACTACACACCTGAGTTTCAATAGAAAGGTGAAAGGGAGGAGAGGGGATGGAAGATAATAAAACTGGTGAAAAATGGGGAGGATGGTGAGAGGTCAAGGTCAGGATTAGAAACTCATGTGGGTGTAAAGGGGAAGGAGCAAGAGGGAGAGACACATGTCCTATTCTTATGTATGCATTATATACCTGGAAATGTCAGATAGGACCCATTTTGATTTATTTTATACACAATCGTTCTTCCCCTTGCTACTTTCATTTCAGCCTCATAAATTTGATTCCCAGTCATCCTGCAAGTCTGAGCTCTTGCTTCATATTCTGACTCCCAGTGCTTGGTAATACCATTTATTGTTATTGTCAAAATAATTCATAATAAATAACTAGCTGCAGGGCTACTGTACCTTGGTAACCTATAAAAATTACTGTGGCTACAAATTTCCCAGAAATCTCCAAGTTGCCAGTCTGAAAATTGCCCTAGTAGATCAGTGTGTGACTATTTCAAAACATATGTGTTCAGTTACCTCCGCTACCATTTTTATATCTCTGACATCAGCTAGGAGTTTCAATAAAAAAGTATTTGTCTATTTATCTATCCATCTATACAGTTATGGGATTTACAAACAACAGCTGTAAGTGCTTCCATGTAAAATGTTTCTAATTTGGCACAGGACATAATGAGAAGAAGTTGATAAAATTAGCAAAGCTTCCTTTCCATCCAAGTAACAATCTCTTACTTTCAGTCTGATACTTCAGTAAATCTGCTGTATTATGCAGTCTGTTTAGTAAAAAATAATAAACTGCAGTAGTGCCTTCAGCAATTAGTTTTTCCATTACAGAGGGAACAGATCAACAAAGGTGCTGTATGCAGATGATGTGGCATTACAGGCAGACTCTGAGCAAGAAATTCAGCAAGGAATAGAGGAAAGGAAGCAAAACTGAAGGCACATGGGATAAAAGGCAGTACAGATAAGACGATGGTAATGACAGCAAATGGGAGAAATCAGAAGAAGCTGAGAATTACGATAGAGCAGAAGATAGTGGAACAGATTAACAGCTTCAAGCATCTGGGAGGGGTGGTTGAGGAGAAGAGAAGTCTGAATATGGAGGTCATAGACAGAATGAGTGGGGCTGCAGCCAACTGGTATAGAGTGTCAGGTGTAGTCTATGACAGAAGAATGCCAAAGGTGTAAAAGACAGTGGTGTGACCAGTACTACTGTATGGTATAGAAACCTGGGCAGTAAAGGCAGAGCAGATGAGGAAGCTAGAAGTGATGGAGAGGAAGTGCCTGAGGTGGGTAGTAGGATGCACATTGTGGGACAGATGAAGAAATAAGGACATAAGAGCAGAAGCTAAAGTACCTGCAATTGCAGAAAAGATTAAAGAGAACAAATTACTGTGGTTCAGACATGTGCATAAAAGCAGGAGACAATCTGGTGATGATGATTTGGGATAGATAGGAATTTGTTGAGGAAACAAGGATGTCCACCAAAGAGGCAGATGGATTGTGTGAGAGAAGATCTGCAACAGTCAAGCATGAGTGTCAAAGGAGGCAGGAATCTGGCATTGAATTGAAAGAGATGGTGACAGTTAACACAATACCCTGACCCCATGTAAAAAAAATGGGAAAAAGGGAGTTGATGGTGATGATGTTTGCATTATGGAAGCATTAGCAAACTAGTGATAGATACTAGGTTTTTTTTTACTCAAATGATTTTTATTTTGATGAAATAACACAATAATTTAATACATTCAATAACTATTTACAGTGTTTACATTCAGCCTGACAAAAAGGATTCAGATAAAAACATTTGTAGCTAAATAATAAGTTAATATATAAACTATTATAGTTAGGAAGCGTTTGGTTCCATCTGTAGGGTATCAATCAAATTCAAAACTTTCCTCCACAGACTATTAACCAGCAAGTTAGGAAAAGTTCTTAACTATTTAGTTCTTTTCTCCATTAGTATATATTTCTTCAGTGATGATAGGAATTCCTCCATTGTGGATGCTACATTAGAGTTCTATCTTCTAGTTATACATTTTCTGGCTATTGCTAACATTGTTCACAACAAATATGAGTCATCTTTATTCATATTATTTCTACTAACAACATTCAATAAAATTAAAGACTTCGTCAAAATAAATATATCAGTATAGATAGCTTGAAGAAATTTGTTAATCTCATTCCAATATGGTTTAATATTAGTACAGTCATAAAAATATGAGACCAGTCAGCATTAGTGGACAGATCACATCTCCAACATAACTTGCTGTATGAAGGGTTCATTTTTGAGAGTTTCTCAGGTGTCAAAAAGGATCTGTGTAGACATTTCCAATGAAAATCTTCCAGAATTGTGAGTAAGAAGTTAGTTTAACTGAAAATAAAATGTTTATTTTATCTTCCATTGATAATGATACTTGAAACCCTTGTTAGGTATTGCCAGTAAGAATCTTTAGGAGCTGTCTTATAGACAATTAAAGTGTTATATAGATATGATAATTCTTAACACAGATATTATTATATAGAATTCCAAAAATCCAGTTTATAATTTTTGATACAGTTTTGAAGGATGAGGTATGTATTATTCTACACAGATCCTTAGTATATGCTGTGACACTCTAAAGAACCAACCAGTCATTAGGGGATAGGCCGTAGGTTGACAATATACTTTATGTGTTCAAAGCTTGTTGGTTTTCAATACATTATAACCAACAAAATAGGTTATTATTTTCCCATAAACCAAACATCTTTGTATGTGTTTTATCAGGGAAATCCCTTGTAATAGTAAATGGTATTAAAAATCTCTGCCACAGTTTTATATCTAAATTTGTGTTAATGAATTTTCTAAACTCATCAAAAATATTGTTTATTAGTGTTAATTTAGTTAATTTTGTTGTACTATACTGTAAATTTAAACTTAAACAGTGCCATATCTTGTTATCTTTGTCAGTTACCAAAGCATTCTTTGATAACTAATTTTCATACATTAGTATAATGGAGTGTAACTGTTTCCAATTGGAAGAGTATCTAGGATGTATCCAATTCATCACTATTTTAATTATAGATGCCTTTATATAAGTTTCAATCTCTAGGAATTTTAACCCCCCTTGTTCCCACTTTCTGATATGATGAGAATATGCCACTCTATTTCTTTTGGGGTACCATAGGAATTTCATCAGAGTTGAAGTGATTTCTTTAACGGTTTTCTTTCCTGATGGAAGTATAAGGGCTTGTGCTATATATAATATTTTAGGTAACAAAACCATTTTATCAGATGTAATCTATCATCAAATGTTATAAACAAATTATTCAATTTGCTTATTAATGTCTTGGCTAAGTCTATGGTTTTAGCATAGTTAAGCTGTAAGTTTTCCTCTATATTCCTGCCTAGGACTATTCCTAAATAGTCTAGAGTTGAAACTTGGTTTCCAATAATATGATTAACTGGAACCTGTATGTTCTTTTTTTATTTAATAATACATATTTTGATTTAGATTTGTTGAAGGAGAGTCCTGAGATTTTTTTTTTGGAAATTTGTTGTTACTATATACACTTCCCTAACACTTCCTTAGAGTTTGGTAAGGTAAGTAAGACATCATCAGCAAACATCATTATTTTAGAGATATATTGGTCATATATATTTATACCTCTTATCTTTGGGTTATTATGTATTAAAATGGCAAGTATTTCTATGGCCAGAGCAAATAAGATAGGGGACATGGGACATCCTTGTCTTGTATTCTAGTGATTTGGATTGCTTTGGAAGTAAAGGGACCTAATTTGACATACGCTAGATTATTTTCATAGATTTTCTTTATCATTGTTATAAAAAAAGGGGGAAAATCAAATAACTGTAAGACTTTAAATAAATAACCCCAATTTAAGGAGTCAAAGGCCTTTTGAATATCTAGACCTATTGTCAATGCTTCATGGTTTCTTCTATTGCAATAATCTATCAGAGTTAATACCAGTGGCGGCTGGTGACTTCAAATCAAAGGGGGGCTGCAGGAGACAGCTGAATGGGTGGGACCAAAAGGGAGGGGTGTGACCAACTAGAAAGGAGTGGAGCTATGTACAAAACCACAAAAACTGGGACTTTAAATACGCTGCACTGGGTGCCAAACCATCATTATGAGAGTGTAGAAGGAAAAAAATATTTCAATGCATTGGCTACATGACAGCTTACTTAATATCTAGATGGAAACAAAAATGTGAAGCATGAACAAATAAATTACTTTTTAAATACATTACTGGAATGCCAGTCAAAATCAAATATAAAAAATAAGCAGCACTCAACTCAAACCACTTCTCCTTGTACTGCAGTTCTAATTATAATTGATATTCAGATTTATAAAAGTACCAAGTAACATTCTGAAAGTACCAATCTCTGTGATACCCCCCCCCATTTGTAAAAATGTTTCTTATCCAAAAAAGACCTGCTGCCTGACACCTATTTACTTGTTTCATAGGGAAAACATGATCAAAGTAAAAAAAAATGAACAGCAAACAAGAAACAAGCTCATGATAAATTGCTATAAGGATTACTGCACAGGTTATGGACCACACATGATAGCTTGGCATTCTGTTTAGTTTATGGGTAAAACCTGCAAAGATGACTGCAAGTCTCCAACAAATGTAATGAGCTTCTGAAAATGCTGTAATCCTGTCCTTTATTACAAATACTGTCATATGCATTTCAGTACCTAAGGTTTGTATGTTATCTAGTTATGTAAATATGCTGTGCATGGTAACAACAAAAAGGCTTTCATTGTTGGTAATTCTTTAACAGTATGCTTATTAAAGCTTACTTGTATCTTACAATCTCAGACAAGCCTTCTTGATGGTCATTAAGGCATTGCTACTTAAACACAGAGCAACAGGCACTGCAACAATGTGCATTTTCTGAATAATAAGAAGCATAAATCAACAGTATAAAAATATGACAGAAAACCAGAACATTCTGCAAAATCAAAGACGGATGAAAAAAGCCACCGTAGTACTTGTGTCTACCTTGGATGGGGGATACTCTGCACACTTATACTGCATAACTGCTCCTTGTCTTGCTTGGAGACATCCAGAGTCACTACATGAGGGAGTGGGGTGCAACAAGTATGTCACAATTTGAAATGTCTGGCTAACGGTGATGGCTCTGACACATTTGTCATACCTCTCAACCTCAGAGCAAGAAATCTGGACAAAACCATAAATAGAAGTGGGACAAAGGCCCCAAAATAAGGACACTTTATAAATATTGCTCTTATAAACTTAGAAAGATAATAGAACAGAAGGTCTTGCATTAGCATGAATTTTCTGAAGGGTATGAAATCTGATCAAATGTCTGATATATTTTTCTAACTTCAGTCTTTAATGATTTGCCAATAATTTGCCAGAAACCACAATTTTTATGAAAAACGGACCAAAAATGTGATGCAAAAATCTGTACACACACCACACACACACACACACACACACACACACACACACACACACACACACACACACACACACACACACACACACAAAATAGACATAGATAAAGGAATATATGCCTTTCTAAAGAATCAGTCATAGGCAATACACTAAACATTAATAGTTTCAGAATGCCTCTGTAACAAGATGAGGGAAGAAGAGAAGTCAGGCTCCCACAGGAGGCGGTTGAAGAAAACCAGGAAACCCTGAATCAGTGTATTTTTGTTTAACAGAAGAATGTTTTTCAGTGCTATACCTTTTGTTATCTGTTTTTGAGTGCCATCTTTCAAATTCATAGATTAAGGTTGGTACCTAGAGAGAGAGAAAAATCTCTGGGATCTATATAGGATCTGTGTTTTATATAGCTGAAAGGAGAAAGGGGCAAAAATGAATGTGAATTAAGTTTTTTTAACTGCTGTATATTTTTCGTCTTGTGCAGGAATTTTTTATCTAAAAATTACAAGGATTACAAACAAGTGTCATGTTTCTGTGTGTGTGTGCATGTATATAAATATAAATATGTGTGAGTGTGTGTGTGTGTGTGTGTGTGTGTGTGTGTGTGTGTGTGTGTGTGTATATATATATATATATATATATATATATATATATATATATATATATATATATATGGGTATACTTGAAAAAAAAATCTCACTTGCCAGAATCTGAAATAACTGAGATGACGACACTGAAGTCGCAGAACACCGAGGTGTCATATGAATGAATTGTTTTACAGGGAAAATGAACAGGCCAACATTGTGAACTTTGCCTTTTCCTCAGTGTAGTGTGATCCCAGAGTTGGTATATTTAGTCGGTGGGGTTAAGGGGGTTTAGGGGGGCATAACCCCTCACCTGGGTGGGTTTAATATAATGCGTTCTGGTATTTTTTTCTTGTTGGGTGAGTGTTCATTTTCTCTGTAACCACATTTGTTCATATGACTTCTTGGCGTTTTGCAACTTAGGTGTTGTTTTGGTTATTTCAGATTCAGGTAATATGGGATTTCTGTGTTTTCAAGTAGGCCTATTATATATATATATATATATATATATATATATATATATATATATATATATATATATATATATATATAGACTGAGAGAGAGAGAGAGAGAGAGAGAACCTCTGACCTTTGTAGATCTTTGTATCGTTGTGTGTTTGCTACTTCAGTACTAAGTAGTGCATTGTATTACAGGGTAAACATACACATTCTCAAATTGATGGTCAACAATATTAGCTCAACAACAAACACTCAGTCAAAGTAGTCTTTTTAACAAAATGTTTTGTCATCTAGAAGAAAGAAATTGTTTTTTTTAAGTTTTCAAAGTAATGGTAAGCATAATTATGCGTGTGAGTGTGTGTGTGTGTGTGTGTGTGTGTGTGTGTGTGTGTGTGTGTGTGTGTGTGTGTGTGTGTGTGTGTGTGTGTATGTGTGTGTAGTGTGTGTGTGTAGTGTGTACGTGTGTATGTGTAGTGTGTGTGTGTGTGTGTGTATGTGTGTGTGTGTGTGTGTGTGTGTGTGTGTTGTGGGTGGGATTTTTTCTGTTCTGTTTTTAATTTGTAAAAGTAGCCTTCTTTATAGCGAATGTAAACCAAATAAAAGCAGCTCTGGGAGAAAAGGATAGAGATGACTTTATCAGTCTAAGCTATATACGTTGCCAAGCACAAAACGGAGCCAGGATCCAGAGTTCAAAACACATTAACGCCTTTATTTCCCACAGTACGTTTTCGTCCTTACAAACCAAATGACTTCATCAGATGTAACATGAGCAATCACTAACACATATTTATATCCTGTTTAAATTAATTATTTAATTAAAACCCATCATTTATTTAAATTAACAATTTAAAATCAACCAATCTTGTGTGTGTACTAATGAATAATTCATTAAACTTTTTACAAAATACTTCTGTAACATGAAAATCATTCTTACTAACAATATCCTTACACTTGAATGTGTTTCAAACAAAAACTTAATTATATAAAAAATTTTTTTTATCTTTGTCAAAAACATTCTTGTTGTAAAAACATTTTATGTTAAATAATTCATTAATAAGAATTTTTTAACTTGAGTTTAAAATTAATTCTTATGAGAATGTTTGTGGAGAAGAAAGGGAAGGTTTAAAACATAAGGTGAAATTGAAGTAAAAAATATTCACTTATAAAAAATTTTTTTATATATATGTATTTTTAACATATGCCATTAAAATTACTCCATTAATTTATACCATTACAGTTTGGCAGATCTTAATTTAAGTAATGGCATAATGGAGATAAATTCATTAAGGCCAGGGTAGTTATTGGCATCTAAAGTTAGTTGCCATCAAAGTTCTCGAAATTCAATTCTTTCTTCCCATGGCCCTCCCCTGCCCTCTGCTTTGACCTGTTCTAACACTAAAAAGGAGAATTTAGCTTCGGGACATGTGTTCAGATGTTTGTAAAGTGCATTAGTGTCTTTTTTGATAGAAATGTCATATATTTAAGTTTCGTCCCTTCTTTTTTTAGCTTTCTCTCTGTTTTACCTATATAGAAGGATTTACACACTATACACCAAGCTAAATATACCAGTCCTTTTGAGTCACAATTATAGTATTCTTTGTTACCTAGCCACTTGTTCCTACTTTCTAAATAGAATTTGTCTACTTTCATAATGTATTGACATTGATTACACCTACCACATTTGTAGGTGCCAGATTTATTTCTAGTAGTTTTTGTAGGTTTGTTCTCCAAAAGTGATCTTAAGTTCCTAGAATTTTTATATGTTATCTTTTGTGGACCTCTAGGTATTTTTTCTATGTCTGTAATGGAGATGAAATGTTCCCATTCTTTCAAAAACGTTTTCTTTGTTATGTTGTTAACTCCATTGTACTCTAATACTAAAGTTTTCTCAAAACTAGAGGTATTATTTTCCTTTTGTATGAAACTTGTTCTTTCTAGGCTGGTAGTGTTTACTATAGGTTTAAATCTATCAATTCTACCCTTAACTACTTCTTTTCTAATTTCCCTAACAAATTTAGGGGGATATCCTCTTTCTAGGAACAGGGATTCTAACAAATTACATTCCTCCTCAAAGTCTTCCTTTCTGCTGGTCACACCTCTTACAAATTGACCTTTGACTATGTTCTTTTTACAGTGTAGAGGGTGTGCACTGTCATAGTTCAGAAATGAATTGCAGAAGGTGTTTTTTCTGTACACTTTTGTTTCTAACTTATTGTTTGATTTATAAATTTCCACATCCAAATATTGTACCGTTTTCTGTAATTTTGTGGGTAAACTTTAAAAAGGGACTAGTGGTATTTAACCATTCCAAAAATTCGTCAAGTTTTTCTCTACTGCCGTTCCAAAAAATTATAATATCATCCAAAAAAACAGCGATATAACTTCCAATATTTTTTAAATTCAGTGGTTTTAATGTTTTCTTCTTCCCACCTAGTGAGAACCAAGTTTGCAAACGTGGGGGCACATGCTGCCCCCATAGCAACTCCTTGCAATTGTTGATAACATTCTCCTTTAAAATATAGGAAGTTATTCCGCAACACTAAGTCCATAAGCCATGTGAAGGTTAATTTTTCTTTTTGACTCAAACTATTTTCTTGGTATATTGTGTCTTCAAACATCTTTATACCTTCGACCCAAGGTATGGAAGAAAAAAGGTCAATAATGTCGATAGTCACAAAAATTATTTTCTCTTCATATTGTTCTGTTGTTATTGTTTTTAATAAATCCCAAGAATCCTTTAACATGAAAGTTTTACTCATCCAAATATGTTTTAGCTTAAAGTCAATATACTTGGCTAGAGGTTGAGTCTTGGACCCCTCAGCTGAAACTATAGGTCTAAACGGGGGGTCCGTTTCATTTTTATGAATTTTTGGGATTCCAAATAAGGATGGAATCCTAGGTTTATCTACCTTTAAATACTTGTATGTTTTAAAGTCAATCAGTTCTTCCTGCATCATATCGAATAAGTTAGAGTCTATTTTTTTATAGGCTATATTAACCTCATTTATAGATACTGAAGAATATTTGTCTTCGTCCCAAAGAATATTATTAATTTTACTTTCGTATTGTATAGATTCCATTATAACCACCCCTCCCCCTTTGTCTGGTTTCATAACTCTAAGTGAAGTATTGTTTCTTAGTTTGTCCAGACAATCTTTTTCATCAGGGTTCAAGTTGTTTTTGTGTCCCTTATAATAAGAATGTGCTTTTCTAATTTCTTTATCTAATATATTTTCAAGGTTTTTAAGTTGGGGGTGTAAAGGTGGATTGTAAGTGGTTCTTCGTTTCAACTCATTTCTACTAATATTATTGTTACCATAGTCTTTAGGTATTATCAAGTCCAGGTTAATCTTTCTTAAAAATATTCTAACATCCATAAGGGATTTGGCTATGTCTCCTTTGCTAAAGGGGATAAACTTTAGTCCCTTGGATAACAAATCAAAGTGTCCCTTCTCTAAAGCAATACCACTAAAATTATATATTGCAAAATTGTTAAAGGTGAATTTGATACCATTGGTGTGACTATATCTAAAGTAACTGGGTTAGGTGAGGAGATGGGCTGAGGTGTGTTCAATAACGTCCTCTCCCCCTCCTCCCTCCCCTCCCCTGAAAATTTTGTTGTTCTGGTTGTTGTCCCATCCTGTTCAACAACCTCTCCGATCTCCTTAATGGTGGAAATTCCTGGTCATAGTTAACCTGTTCTTCCCCACTACTATTAAAATCATTAAAAACCTCATATCTCCCTTCTCCTTCTTTATTGTGCACATTATAATTGTTCCACCCTTCTTTGTAATGGTCCCTTCTAAAGGGCGGTTTTGGGTAACAAGTGTTGTTTTTGTACCCAACATGTTCTTAACTTTTTTTTTTAATTTCCTTTTAATAACATCGTTACATTTGCTTTCTATTTCCTTCCTAATATTAAAATACTTTGTTTTCTCCTCATTCACGGAGAATAATAAATCACTTTTAATACGTGAATCAAGTTCTATAATATCTTTATGTAATGTTTCCATAACCTGGTTGTTATTTTTAATCATTAGTTTTAGAACATTTAAACCACAATTATTGAAAACATTAAGTAATTCTTTATGAAATTCAGAGCCAGAAATCACATTGTTAGGAAATTTCCAAAGCCTAAGGCCTTTAGGAACAATTTCTTTATGCACACATTCATTTAAATATTCATTCTCAATTTTCAAGTTTCTAAATTTACCCATAAGTCTAGATAAACTTCAGCTTGGCAAGCTAAGAACTTGGTTATATTCAACTGGACGTATAAGAGAATTTAAGTACCTTTTTATGCACTTTTACTTTTAAAAAATACAGTATTTAAATTGATTTAAACTGTGTATGAAGGAGTGTTGAAGGAATTTTTAACTGGTTATTCTGCTCTTCAGTAACTTGAACTAAAAGCTAGTGTTGGCTGAATTTTGTTATTTGCTAGTAATTACAGGTGTGGGGGTAGCCACATTCAGTGATTTCCTGTCCTTGCATATTTAAACTGGTGCATGTAAAATAATTCCTGCTTTAAAACTTCAGCTTGGCAAGCTAAGAACTTGGTTATATTCAACTGGACGATAAGAGAATTTAAGTACCTTTTATGCACTTTTACTTTTAAAAATACAGTATTTAAATTGATTTAAACTGTATGAAGGAGTTGAAGGAATTTTAACTGGTTATTCTGCTCTTCAGTTATTTCCACCCACCGCCCTGTTTTTGTTTTGGTGTTAATCTTAGTGGCATTGAAACTGCCGCCCCTCAGCCTGCCTCTGGGCCCATCTCATTTGCTCACCAACTGAGTGCAGTGAGATCATATTCTGATTTCAGGCACGCCTACTGTGTACAAAGAGAGCATCTCGCAAATAGAAAAAATTAAGCTTATTTCCTGCCTTTCTTGTTAAGTGGTACAGACTATTTGTAGGCTTCTGAGCCCCAAGCCCTTCTGTGTTTGAGGGAAGCCTCCTAGCTTGTTTTTTTGTTCCTTGTAACTAGGCAGTTTTCTAGTTTCAGCACTCAAATCTGTTTCTTTGATCGCAGCACTTGTTCAGAAAAAAAAAAAAAAAAAATTTCATCTCCTTTTACTGTACTTGTGTTTTTACCTACTTTTACTTTTGCATCATCTTAAAATACTCAATTGTATTTATTACTGCTTGGTGTAACTCATTCTAAGCCTTTTGGTTTAAACACTTGGGCTTCGGACCAGTTAGTTGTTTTGCACTGAGAGGTTTGTGGTCTGCACTGTTGTGGCAGAACAGGTAGCTTACATCCTTCTAGGTTGAGAACTGCTGATTGAGGGCTCAGTGTCTGTTATTCTAAAAGTGTATTAATTCTGGTTTAAGCACTTGGGCTTAAGCCAGTTATTTTACATTAAGAGGGTTCGTGGTCTGCACTCTTGTGGGAGGAGAGGCTGGACTCTGCCCTTCTGAGCTGGGAATTTCTGGTTAAAGGCTTATAGTGCATGCATATCTGAACTGTTTCACGAAGTTGGTGCGCCTAGTTTGCTGTGGCATAGACTGGATTGGGCGCTGGCGGATCTAGCTTTGTTTGTGTAACTTGAGCACTAATCCAGACATTCTCTAAAGTATTCAATGGTATTTATTACTGCTTGGTTGTAACTTGATTAAAGTGTAGCTATCATTCAAGTCTTTTGGATTAAGCACTTGGGCTTCAGACCAGTTGTTTTACATTAGGAAGGTTTGTGGCAAGCACTGTGGTGGCAGGACAGGTAGCTTTCATCCTTCTAAGTTGGGAACTGCTGATTGAGAGCCCAGTGTCCAAGTGTATTAGTTCTGGTTTAGGCACTTGGGCTTCAGGCCAGTTATTTTACATTAAGAAGGTTCGTGGACTGCACTCTTGTGGGAGAAGAGGCTGGACTCTGCCCTTCTGAGCTGGGAATTTCTGGTTAAAAGTTTATAGTGCCTGAATATTTGAACTGTATCTTACTGAAATTGGTTCACCTTATCATAGACTAGATCCAGGCCTACTGAATCTAGCTTTGTTTATATACTTGTTGTTTGTTTGCTTGTTATTTCGGAAGCTAATTCACCTTCTGTGGATCACTAGTGATATCTGCATTGCTTACTGTACTTATTTCCTTTTCACTTGAAAGAAAGTTACTGTTTGTCGTTTTGCATTTAGTTACTTGTATCACATTGCACTCAAGTTACCTGGCACTTGCTCACTAAAGCAATTATATAAGTCAGCACTAAAAATTAAAAGCACTACACCCTCACTCCCCACTGGCCCTTGTTTAATATTATTCTAGCATGTCCAAAGGGAGATGCAGCTATTTAGCTCAACTCAGGACTGGCAAGACCAGACAGGCACACACCACAAAACCAGCCTCACATAATGCTACCACTCCACTGAATCAAACACATAAACACACAAATTTACCTAAACAGCAGAGGCCTCCAAAGCAGACACCCAAACAACTGCTACCTCAAGACACCCCACAAGCAACACATAAACCACAAAAGCAGTGTGCAAAGCAGTCACAGCCCTTAAGGCCAAATACAACACCAAACATACTTGTCATAGGTGACTCCATAGTCAGACACACTGACGTCCCACTCACCAGGCTGAACAAGGAGAGGGTCGAACGAGAGCGCTAGAATCCGCCACATAACACAAGCACTCGGGTCACTCCACAGCAAGTACAAATATGACACAGTCATTGTCCATGCTGGTGTGAACGACCTGAGACGTACCTCCCTGGACTGCATGAAAAGAGACATAGAGGAGCTCTCTGATTATGTAGCCCAGGCAGGTATGACCCTAACCCTGAGCAGTATCCTTCCTTCACCAAGAATGATGCCACAATATAGAGACAAGATGATCAGCTTTAACAATTGGCTTAATGTCTGGTGTCATTCAAAGGGGATCCAGTGTCTGTCTGCCTGGGATGACATGCTTGACAAGCCACGCTCTTGCACCTGTCACCCTGGGATTCCGGATATTGGCTAAGGCTCTTGCCACCCCCATAGTGCCTTTTTAGGCAAGGCTCAAATTCTAAACCTACCACCCTAGAAAACAAAAATGGGAAGAAATTGAGGGTAATGCTGCTCAATGCCAGAAGTCTAAATCTCAAAATGCACGACCGAGGCCCTTCTCAGTATGGAGAACATCGATGTCTGTGCTGTAACTGAAACCTGGTTCAAGGCTCCTGAGAGCACCCCGGCACTATTAGGTTTCCTCATATCATCGTTCCGGCCCCAAAACCGGACCACTCCACAAAAGGAGGGTGTATCCATATTCATAAAGGATACTCACACCTCCAGGTTGGAAACCATCCAGGTGCAACTAACAATAGGCAAAACTGCTCTACAAATTGTAGCATGCTACAGGCCACCCTCTCAAACTCAGGAACCCCACACAGCCTTCCTGAAGACACTGGAGGGTATAAATGTATCTCCAAACACCATCATATTGGGTGACTAATATAGACTGGGAACATTACTCAAGCCCTAACTTTCTAGCCCAACGGTTCCTGGAGTTCATAAATTAAATGCCATGGAACAGCTAGTCACTGTTCCCAGAGAGGAGAAAATATACTAGATCTCATTGTCACAAACATGGGGACAAAATGCTCCACACCGAAGTATATCCCTCATTGGTGAGATCTGATCATAAACTAATCTCACTGGAAATCCACATCCGCCCCACCCCAAACAAAAGACCATAGTGAAGAACTTCTCTAAAGCAAACTTCACACTACTCAAGACTGGTGTGGTATCCTTCAAGGCCCCTGAGTCAGAGGAAACCACAACCCAATCTGGAAGCCCTTACAAATGCCTTCTATGAACACCTCCAGGACTGCATGGATCAGGCAATCCCAAATAAAACCAAGACTCTTTCCACAAAGGAGTCTGGTGGAAACAAACTTTACAATAAGAGGAGAAAGCTATTACATGATAGAACAAAATCCATAAAAGGGAAGTCACCCTGATCATTATTAGTAAAAAAGCACTCATAAAATCAACTAAGGCCAATTTTGAGAGAAAAATTGCCATGGATTCAAAGGACAATCATAAGGCCTTTTTCAGCTATGTTAGGAACCTGGGTGGAAACTCACAGATATGCTCAGAATTAGTCCAAAATGATACAAAAATCACTGAACCCACAGACATTGCCAACATACTGGCAGACAGGTTCAGTGCAAACTTCACCCCTCTCCCCTAAAGGAGAGATAACTATCCCAGCCGAGTGTAGCCTCCCGGACATCTCAAATGCGCAGGTGAAAGCTGCTCTCTCTAAAGCTAAAAAACACAGCATCAATGGGACCGGATGGTGTTCCCGGCTAAATGAGGAATTAAACCCGCACATAAGGCAGCTGTTTAATCTCAGCCTTACCACAGGATCGGCAACTGTGGTCCCACTCCACAAAGGTGGCCTCTGCCACGGACCCTGGTAATTAAGCTTAACAAGTCTAGTCAGCAAAGCTCTGGAGAGGATCATAATGGAGCTCATAAACAAAGATATAGGGGACTTGCAGACATTGGACCCGACCCAGTTTGGCTTCGTCAAGGGAAGATCATGCCTTTTGAACTTGGTCGACTTCTTCGAAACAGTCACCAAGGCCATTGATGAGGGAAAGGCAGTCCATACAGCCTACCTTGACCTTGCAAGCACACAATACCCCACCGGGTATTGTAGAAAAACCAGCTTAAATGTAAACCCATATGTCAAAAGATGGGCAAACTGCTTAAGGACAGAACCCACAGGGTTAGAGTTGCTGGCGCTGTGTCAGACTCCAAGCGGTCACAAGTGGTGTCCCACAGGTCCTTATTGTTTGGCATCTACTTCTCAGAAGTACAGGCCAACATGGGGACTTTGACAAAGTTTGCAGATGACTGCAAACTGGGCGCCATAGTGGAAAGTGCATCGGACACTGATATCCTTCAGAAGGGACTCACGGAAACAGATAGCTGGTGCCAGAGCCATGGCCTGAAGTTAAACGTCAAAAAATGTATAGTCATACCCTTGGAAAAACAAGGTAACCCCAAGCTACCATATAGGTGGCAATCCACTAAGCACAGAAGAGGTTATCAGGGACCTGGGGACCCAGCTTGACAGTGGCCTTTCTTTTGACACTCACATTGCTAAAGTGGTTAGAAAGACCTTCTACATTGCCCACCTGATCATGAAGGGATTCACATCCAGATCTAGTGAGGTCATTGTTCCCCTGTACTCTTCACTTATCAGACCAATGATCACAATGCCCCATTCAGGATGTATCTCACCCGACATCTGCAGCAATTGGAGAGACCCCAAAAGTTCCTCACCAAAAGGATAAAGGGACTCCAAAATCTGTCATATGCTGCCAGATTGAAGAAACTCCAGCTCTATTCAGTACCGTCTGCTCAGAGGTGACATGTGCCTGACATACAAGGCCATGTCCAACCCGAATTAATGGACATGCTCCACCTCAAAAATCCAAATCCACCAAAACCACTAGGGAAAGCGACTTAAACCTTAGCACGGATATAAATAGGACGTGCTGGAGGGATAGATTTATCACTCAGAGACTCCCTATGCTGTGGAATAAGGTCCATGTGAGGCAGAGCACCTCGCTGACTCTGTTCAAGAGAAATCTAGACCTGTGGATGGGAGATCGAGTTTACCCGGGAATCATCTCTGGGTCACTGCTGGACAGAGGCACAACAAACTAATGGGCACAGTATTTTTTCATATAAGGGGTGGCGTAAGCCACAATAATTTGGGCTAGGCTTATAAATGCCTTAGGGCAGATAGCCTAGTATAAACCTATGAACCTATGAACCTATAAATCACCCAGCATTGATGTATACGTATTGTTGTTATATTTTGAGTCTGTAATGTTAAAATTTGCTTTAAAATCACATTTGTGATTTAACCAAGAGTTCAAATCCTCGTTTCCAGTACCTGTGTTATGCCTGCGTGTCTCAGGCAAACTCCTAGCTGTACTCCCCTTGCCAAGCCCAGTGCCATTGTGTCCCTCCTGAATCTGTAAAACAAGTGGGGTGTTCAACGGATTAAAGGCATCACTATTCGGATTGTCAGAGTCGCCGGCATCCAAATTGGTGCCCATAAGCTCTCTCCCATCCTCGTGGTCTTCTCCATTGATTTCGTTGTTCCTTACACCTCCATGAACCCTCCGTGTATTACTTTCACTATGTTTGCGTAGTAGGGACAGGCTAAGGGGAGTCAGCAAGTCAATCAATTCCGTGAGCTGTCCTATCAGCTTGCGCGTCGTACCAACGTCTTCCTGTCCCTTGGAATCAGGAACTGAATTAGACTCCATATCTGTGTTGCCGAAAATGCACCAAATAACCAAAAAAAAAACACAGGCAAAATTTTTTATAAGTGAATATTTTTTACTTCAATTTCACCTTATGTTTTAAACCTTCCCTTTCTTCTCCACAAACATTCTCATAAGAATTAATTTTAAACTCAAGTTAAAAAATTCTTATTAATAAATTATTTAACATAAAATGTTTTTACAACAAGAATGTTCTTGACAAAGATAAAAAAAATTTTTTATATAATTAAGTTTTTGTTTGAAACACATTCAAGTGTAAGGATATTGTTAGTAAGAATGATTTTCATGTTACAGAAGTATTTTGTAAAAAGTTTAATGAATTATTCATGAGTACACACACAAGATTGGTTGATTTTAAATTGTTAATTTAAATAAATGATGGGTTTTAATTAAATAATTAATTTAAACAGGATATAAATATGTGTTAGTGATTGCTCATGTTACATCTGATGAAGTCATTTGGTTTGTAAGCTGTGGGAAATAAAGGCATTAATGTGTTTTGAACTCTGGATCCTGGCTCCGTTTTGTGCTTGGCAACGTATATAGCTTAGACTGATAAAGTCATCTCTATCCGTTTCTCCCAGAGCTGCTTTTATTTGGTTTACATTTGTTTTCTCTTGCTGGGAGTTGCCTGTGGTCTTCTTTATAGTGAACTACTAAAAAAGGCAGTCCAACTTTATGTATCCAATGATACAAGCTTTCACATATAGAACACTTTTTCCAGTATTAAAAAGTAAGTAATCAAATTGATATAAATGTTAAAAGCTACTGGCTTAGTTCATTTTAAAATAGGTTTAAAGGCAATACTGTAGAAAAAATATTCAAGTTTTCACTCCTCAAGGTCCTATATACTAAGACAAGGACAACAATGGTAAATTTATGCTCTTCCCTTTTGTTCCTGGTATATCTGACTAGAGCATTCCAAGCACATAGCTTAACTGTGGTGCAGAAGGTCTTGGGTTCTATTCCCATACCAGGTAGATAGTTTGCTGATACTGCAGTGCAGCAAAATGGGGTGCGTCACACCTTAGTGTGTATTTTTTTGAATGAGAAGTTAAGTTGATGTCCCAAATGATTGAGCCGGTGGTAGTTCAGGTCGAGGTAAAGGATCCCTCATCACTTATCGACTAGAGTAAGGGAAGTTCCCTGATGACACGGCCAAATTTCCCTCAGCAATATAAATATAAGCTCTGGTCTGTACTGAAAAGATGCCACTGGCTTATTGGGGCTATCCTATTCAACAAAATAATTAATAAAATAGAGCAAATTCTTAATGTCAGAAGCATATTATATTATACTAGTCCTTCCATTATCTTCTGGTTTATTTTTCCTATATCAAAGGATGACAATTATTATAAATAAGAAGGTGGACCAAATTATCACTGCTACAATCCACACAGAAAACATTTACCATTCAGTTTTAAAGATGCAAGTGCCTATGAGTGCCACTTCAGCAAAATGATCCATAGCTTCATTTACTTGTTAACACTTAGCAGTTGTAGAAATGTTACACCTCTAGCAGCCTACCTGCAGCCTTACATTTCTGAGCATTTTTAAAATCAAGTTTAAAAACAAAAAGCAAACAAATATGAATATATTATGAAAAGTAGATGCAATTTAAAACAGTATTAATGCCAGTCTGTTCAGTTAAAATATTCTTGCCAGTGATTAAAGTCAATGCTTTCAAAGTCTTTCTCAGTATAGTAATGTTGTTATGCAAACATTGAAATCCTGTTTTCTCTAGATTATCACAGACAACTGTTCATATGTCTTAAACCATATAACAGAGACTGTGGCAGTCTATTTTTCTGTCTCACACTATGTCCCTCAGTAACATGCATTTCACTCAGTTATAAAAATATATTCATTTAAATGTGAAAATAGATTACCCGTTATTTGGTACAAATTAAACTCTCCACTGCCATGCAGCTAAACAATATCTATATATACTTGTTATTCTCAGCCTACCCTTTCCCATGTTGCATGTTATACTATACTGTGAACTTGGGTTGGAAACTTGCTATGATGCATGCCTCTGTATCTGAGATTTAAATTTTTGTATACATTTACAGTCAGTGCAGATAAATTTTATATACATTTATAGTGCAAAACAGACATCTACCTCAGTTTAATTTGGTCTCCATCACAAAGAAAGTTAAGTCTCTCTCTCTCTGTCACTCAGTGACTGCTAACTTGCTAAGCAAACCACCAGCAGCAAGGCAAGGCAACACCAACACTGCAGGCAAGCCGAAAAAAATTTTTTTTTTTTTAACTAGTTCAGTTTTACCGGTCCGAGCTCTGTAACACATGGAATCAAACTACTTCTGTACTGTGCTACAGCCTACAGGCTATTAATACTGATCTGATTGTTTCTCACTCTCTTTTTTGAGAAGAGAGTGAGAACCAATCAGTAATTGTCAAGCTGTCCACGTCACATATGTGACTGCGGACGTGGCAGTCCAACCTCCTTCTAATCTTTTGTGTGGTTAAACCGCCTAGACTTCTAGGCATCACACTGATGCCTTCTCATTAATCCAGACTGTTTTGCCCACAGTCTAGCACATTTAAATAAATGCTAAATGAAAAAAAAAAAAACAGAACTTAACAAGCATGCGCAGTTCGAGTTCCGGGACTTTGTGAGTTAGTCGCACAGTTGTTAGAGCCATGGAGCACAAATGTAAACAAAATATTTAAACTGTTAGTGAAATTATAAAATAAAGGTTCAAACTCTTTTTTTGCTGGGACGGCTGCAGTCCTGCAGTCCGATGGCATGAGCCGTCACTGGTTAATGCTCTTTTAATATTATAGTGTGGATGCCTATTATGTATAAAATCAGTTTGGTCTTCATTAATTACTTTAGATATGGGTATTTTCAATCTATTGACCATAATTGACATAAATAATTTATAATCATTATTCAACAAAGAAATTGATTTATATGAGTTGCAATGATTAGGGTCCGTATTCTCTTTTAATATAGGGGAAATTAGAGAATATCTCCAAGAAAGAGGAATATTTGCTAATGTTTGAACTTCAAGAAAGGTTTTATATAGGAGAGAGATTATAGAAGAAGGGAACAATCTATACATTTCGATAATTAAGCCATCTATTCAGGGTGCTTTATTAGACTACCTTTCTTTAATCCCATCTATAATTTCCTTTTGAGAAATAGGTTTTTGTAGATCTAACTTAAGTTCCTCGGGAATTCTTGTTATGTTGGGAACTATATTCTCAAACTTCTCACATTAATTTGTACTTATTTTATCTTTATGTTGCTCTGCATAATGATAATTAAATGCCTCCAGAATGTCCCCTATGTGCGAGACTTTTTTCCTTTTCCCTTCTTGAAAGATACTATCAATGTTATTAATTTTTGATTGTATCTTAGCTTTCATATATAGGTTATGAAGATGCTTAGTAGAGGTAATTAAGAATTTAATTTCAGTTTTTCCATAGCTAAATTAGTTTTATGGGATAATATTTCATTGTATTTCTTATTTGCTTCTTCTATTTTCTTCTTATTATCTGTAGCAATTAAGTTTTTATTAGATTTAAGAGATAACATTTGATTTTGGAGTTGCTGTAACTCTGAGTCCCATTCTTTAATTTTATTTTTGTACCAGCTATTGGTTTTACCATATAGATAGGCCTTAGAGAATCCCAAACAATAATTGTGTTTGCTTCAGATTTATAATTAATCTCTAAGAAAAGCTGAAGTTCAGAAGTTATCCAAGATTTAAAGTCTTTAATTTTTGTGAAATATGAAGGAATCCTTGAAGTAATAACTAATTGACTGAATTTCAAGTGTTTTTTTAACAGGGAATTATGATCTGAAAAGGGACAAGGTTGTATTGAAAAATTCAAGATTTTAGAATAAAGATCATGTGAGATATAAAATTTATCTATTCTAGTTTGGATACCATGTCTATAGTTTTGGTGTGAGAATAGTAAAGAATTTGGTCTGAACACATTAAAGGTATATTTTAATTTAAACATTTCTGTCCATTTTTTAACTCTTTGGCTGAGGACAATAATCTAGGAGATTTCCTGTTGGTAGTTTCTGTAATATCTGTTATACAATTGAAATCCCTTCCTAGTATAATATTACCTTTAGAAGTAGTTGTAATAAAGTCTAAGTGTTTCTTAGCTAGTCCAACCCCCATACCAGGGACTCAGTATAAATTAACCAGGGTCCAAATTCTTTTATTAAACTTAAGTATAACTGAGGCCATGAGTCCATCATTATCTACAAGTTTGTAAATGATTTGGGGATTTAAAAAAAGTATTTTTCCATAGAATTGTTACTCCTCTGGCCTTATTTTTATAAGATGATTGAGCAAGTATTGTATATTCCTTAGGATCCCACATAAATGTGTCATTTATTTTAAAGTGTGTCTCTTGGAGAAAAACTATTACTTTAAGATACCTTAGTAGGTTGGCTCTCTTATATGGGTTGTTTAAGCCATTAGTATTTAAGGATATCAACATTAAATCCATATCAGAATTCTTTAAATATAAATAATAAAGGAACTTGTATTAATAGAATCCTGAATACATAATGTTGTTGTGTCTTTTGGCTTTTCCTGGTTAGGGGTCGCCACAGCGGAACTCCAGTCTGCTAATGATTGGCAGTAGATTTTTACGTGCTGGCTTGCCGGGCCTAATGCACAACCTTCAACAAAGGAACACCCATTCATGTATGTTGCCACACAGAAGATGCTCTAACTAAGAATCAAATGGGCAACATCTAACTGTGAGGCGACAACACTACCACAGCACCACCACCGCAGTTAGAATCCTGAATACATAATACTCTTCCGGAATAGACAATAGAATATCAATTGTTTTATTTCTATTTATCTCAATCCAAATAACTTTCCCCATGAAAGATAAAAGTAAAATAATTGTGTCAGGCATTTCAAAACTAGAAAAACTGTTAAATAACAAAAAATGTGCATATTTCACTCTGATATAAACTTTAATACACCCTATACATGGAATGAGATACATTCCTAGTCTAGCAAACAAAACCAAATCTGCTATACTACCTATCCCAACCATCAACCTTTCTTGATTCAAGTCCATAAAAACAACGTAAAAAATGGAGAATATATAATAAATTAAGAGAAAAATAGTAGTAATAAACAACTAATCAGATATTAATTTCAGTTAGGTTTTAGAAATGAGTTGCATATACTATTATTAGAAACTTTAAACATTTATTCAGTAATTATTCACTAAGAAAGCAAGAGACATATTAGGATATATATAATCTGAATTTAGTGCTTAATAGACTAAGTAAACATTAGCTTTATTAACAATCTAAATGATTACCCAAAATACATAAGCATGTCATCTGTATTAGTTCTAATAAAAACTTCAACATGACAGAACAGATCAAAGAATCATTTAGCATTTGTATTTACTTGCCCTCTGAATAAATCTTATCATGACAAACTCCCACTAAATAACAACTTCATGAGGATTGGGTGTTAGCACATAGTGAGTGTGTATCATTCCCAAAAGATGTTAACATAGATTTTTAGAAATATTCCATAAGACATATTTATCCTTAATTAACTCCTAAACTTTTGGAGTAGCAGATGTTTAAATAACTGACTAAAATCAATAATAATTAACTGGCATCAGTTAAAATTACAAAAATTAGTAAAAAAACCATTATTTATATAAAACTTACTATGGATAACAGGTCTTAAAAGTGAATGACTCAAAGACAAAATTAAGATATAGATAGCTGCAAATATCTACCATAGTAATAGGGTAATACTGAAACTCATAACTTGTTTGTTGTGTTATCACAAGTCATATATATTACTGAGCTCTTTCCCTGTCATAAAGTGCTAATATACTAAAATAAGACATGACTTTATAATAACTGAAAACATGACATCTGAAATATAAATAATATCTAGGCTACAATAAGGAAATCAACATATTAAATGCAAAGTAATTAAAGTTCAATCAAAATTATTCATACATATATTTGCTAGGATTTAGTATGGTGTTTGAGTATACTTACAATTATTACCATTAGTCATAAGCATTTCCTGTAAATGTATAAGCCTATACTAAACACTTGCTAACTGCATAGGAAAGTTATTTATAAAGATCTATTTATAAAAAAAACTCCAGTATATTCACTAGAAATATTGGCTATAATTAACTGTTTACAAGAAAAAAAAATTCTGTATATATTTGATCACAAAATATAATAACTATTATAAAAGAGAACTATGAATATGTTTGCAGACAGTGTAGCTCATAATTCTTGTAAAAGAAGCCTACTATGCTATATTAAAGCAATAACCCACGGGTGGGTGTGGGTAATGCTGGATTTACCCATGGTTGGCATGGTTTGGTCATGAAGGCGAAGCCCGAGTGACAAAACAAAGCCAATCGTGGGTAAATCCAGCATTACCCACACCCAACTGTGGGTTATTGCTATTATACAATGGTGTTAGTTTTGTGTTCTGTTATGTTTGTGTTTTTGTTTAGGTTTTTGTTTGCTTTATTTTGTATTCTTCCACTTTTTGTGAGATAAAATAGTCCACACTTTTACTTCATGTTTACTGTTTATTTTACTTGTTCTTTTTAATTTAAATACAAGTTATTATTAATTTTTCAAGAGATCTTGGGAAATAATGAAGGGATGTATAACAGAGGTGAGTGGTTATTAATGTGATGTCCGTAGTGTTGTTTGATATTTTTTAAGTGCAGGAAAGCTGTTTTTGTACGTATTAAATGCAGGGAAGTATAAGTGTCAGGGAGAACATACTGTAATTGCCTTTTTTATTTATTGTAGTTTTTAATGTTGTTTTGTTTAGTGAATGTATATGAAGCTACAGTGTGTATGAAAAGGATAGCTTTCAAACTTTTAGCTTTTTGGCTAAAGCCAGAGTTAAGGAGATACAAAGATTTATAGTCATAGACCTTAATCTGTTGTTGCGTGTGGGTAGCTTGTTTAACGTAATCACTTACAGAGAGTCTCAGTAAGTGGCAATTATCTTTTTCTTTAAAGGTTTTACGTTACTTCTGCATAGTAATGTAGGTTAGAAAGCCGGGCAGTTACCATGCACTTGTATGCGTGTAAGGTGTTTTTAAAGATTTTTTTTTTTATTTAAGATGTGCGGTATTTGTTTTGTTTGTAAAATAAAGTTGCCAGTAGTCAGAAATTGTATTGTGCTTGCCAGTTAGGTGTTTTATGCAGGGTTTTGTTAATGTGAAGTTGTGGCTGCATGATACATTAGCAGCCATACTTCTTACTTAGGTTACCTTCGATTTACAATGTGCACGCTGCTTGGATTGGCCAATCAGCATGCAAGTTTGTTGTGTCTGCTGATATTGCATTGCATAATAACCAATCAGAGACTTGACATTCATAATTAGGCTTGCATATATACATTAGATGTAATGTAATCTGATCTGCATGCATAGAATGCATGATGTCATGAGCTAAGTAAGAAAGCTTCACTTCTTAGATTTCAAATTTACATTTTCCCACCCAGCACAGTACACAGTACAGTTTCCTGACCTCACTTTAACTGTCACAAAGTCTGCTTATTTACAGTAACAAATGCAAAGTTTATCTGTCAGATACTTCCAAACAGTAAAATAACATTCAATGCCAATGGAAGAGAAAACAGTACTTTAACATTAAACTCTACAGTAAAGATAATTTGTAACCATTTAAAAACCTTGTGCCATAAAACATACAAGAATATAACTGTCAGAGAGACCCAATTTATGTCAAAAGCTGGTAAACAGTTTTTTGTTTACACAGGTACCAATACATATTCTGAAACAATCAGAAGTTATAAATATTATAAAAAACTAGTAAATATAAATTAAATCATAGATATGCCATTATCCCATGTAGCCAAAACAGTTTTGATAAATAATCTAAGCAATGACTATGCCTGTGTAATAACTCAGAAGAACATTTAGCAGGGCAAAGAGCTATATATTATTTGAAATAAAACATGCCATCTTAATGTCAAAAAAGCAAAGATATCTTACTGTTCTATTATATCACTCAATAAACCAGTAATATTATGCTACTATACTAAAAGCATAAACAGTTATTTAATTTGTATAGGAACAAAAAAGTATAGAAATGAAAAAGCAAAAAGAGAAAGAAAAGCAATAAGAAAAATATTGTCATGACATGCCTTACTTGAAGATTTAGCAAGTATAAAACAAATTAAAGTCCAGTTGCAGTAGATGTTTTAAGAGATTTACTGGGAACAGTAATCTTTGACTCAGTTTTTTTGTTTTTACTTTTTAACATTAGTCCAAGAAGCTTTATTGGTAACTGTCTTCAGAAATGCAGATGCCCATTCCATATCTTCAGGTAAGGAAATATTGTTATTGTTTTTAATAAAGGCAGTGGTTTCCTCTAGGGCATTAAAGGATCTCATTTAATTCTGATATAGAATTTTTATTCTGGCAGGAAAGACAAGCTGAGTTTTGATGTTATTCTGCTTTAACAGTTTTATTAATGGCCAATTTTTTTCCTCTGTTCCAAAACCTTGGTAGAATAGTCATTATCAGATCTAATTAGGTTTTAATTAAATTTTAATGGACTTTTCCTCCAGGCAGATTTTAGGACCAACTCCTTGTCCAAATAAGATAGAAACTTTATGACTATTGATCTGTTAGGAGTAGAGGATCGATGTTGACACTGGCTTTCCTAAAGCTCTATGAGCCCTTTCAATACCAAAGGACAGACCCCCACTTTAAATCTAAAATCTCTGGAATCCAGGTATTCAGGAAAGAAATGATATCTTCTCCTTCAGCTCTAAAAAGTTGATACGATAACAGGTTTGCATCAGCATGCATTTTCTGAAGAATATGAAGTCTCAAACTCCAATGTCTATAAATGTTTAGTGACTTTGGTCCTCAAGGATTTGCTAGAAAACCACAAATTTTATGAAAAACAGACCAAAAATATGAGGCAAAAATCTGGACATTCTGTGAAAATCTGGACAGTTCAGAGCTATGCATTGGGGAAGGGGTGGATAACAAATTTTGCTTTTAGCAAAGATTATTTTCAAATTTCAGGAAATAAAGTAGATCACCATTTTGTGCTTAATATATTAAACTTATTTAAGGCATGGCAAGGACTTGTATGTATTTTTCTGATTATCAGAAAGTAACTTAAATAAGATAATTTAAAACTAGAAGAGTATCATTTTACAGTTCATTATCTCTCAGAGCAAAACAACTAATAGCAGCTTGTTTCTGCAGCATTCAGGTTTTTGTTCATCTTTACTGTATCAACATTATGTTTCTTGTGAAAGAAAATATGACCAGGCCTTAGGCTCAGGAGCATTGCTGAACAGATTACACAGACCTTGAAACTCTATATATTTACTAGATGGTCATTTCCTACTAGAGATTGCTATGATGAGCTAAGCAATGTTTTTCTTGACATATGTGCAGCATGCTCTACCCCTACACTTGTATCCTCCAGAAGCTACTTAATTGCACAGAGAAGAAAAACAAAAATACAAGCAAGCAATAATGCCCTTCTGGGTGGGTTTTATTGAATAAATAACATCCCCCAAGGAATGCTGTGAGGCCTAATGTCACACCCATGGAAGGGAATTATTTCCACAATAATACCCACTCCAGAGGACACTATTGGGCTTAGACAGTGGGTTGTTTGTTAAATTGTTTCATACTTGCTTTTTTAATAGTATATACATTTTTATTTGATGTAAAATAGTTCCTCAAAATAATGCTTCAAAGTAAACATAGGTTATTAATTAATGTTGGAGGAAATATTGTACACCTAGCATACAGGTTATATAGGTATTTAACATCAACTTCTTTATGAGCAAGGTAGGTACTGGACTAAACATGAAGAACTGTGGGTGGTTTTGATTGGATAGCAGTAGAGAGAGGCGGGCGGATGTATTATCATCTAGGAGAGATAATATTGATTGTATAAAGTAGGAATAAACTGTGTGGGGATAAGTCTGTCAATGTATCTGTTTTTGGAGAGGGAGTGGTGGTCTTGCCAGTGTGGAGTAGTTTGTTTATTGATTACCAAAAAAGTTTAGAGCTCTTTCTATGTTTGTCTTGTAGGCTGGCATAGTATCTTTGCTCATCCTGTTTTTCATGGAGATTTGCAAGGTTTCTAAGATGTTTAAATTGCTGGAAGGCATTTTGAGATCTATTTTTATACTATTTTTCCAGCGTCTATATTACCCGACTGAACTTTTAGGTTAGAGAATACCTAAACGTTGATCTGGTAATATTGAAAAATTAAAACAGCAAACTGACAATTTAATGTAGGGAATGAATTCCCTCAGCCGCAAAAGAAAAACAAAATGTAAACTAAAATAAAATAGGGGGCTTCACCCCCCCCCCAATGTGGGGGGCTGTGCCCCCCACACACCCCTAACTAAATATACCAACTCTGAGATCACTCTACAGTGGTGAAAGGGACAAAATTCAAATAATGGCCAAGAAAATTCTTTCCCTGCGTTAAATTGGCCATTTGTGGTTTAGATTTCGCTATTACCAGATCGACGTTTAGGTATTCTCTAACTTAAATGTTTGATCAGGTAATATGAACCCATTTTTCCAGGCTTTATCCCTTTTTGTCCTGACTTTATTTTTTTTTTTGTTGTTGTTTGTTTTGTCAGCCATGGTGCAGGGTTGGACTTTATTGTTTTATTACATACTCATGCTAGATTATTTAAGGTCTGTAAGAATTTGTTGTTAAAGTGTTCTACAAAAGTATCACGTGGCATTGTTGTAGGTACATTCCAGTTACATTGTTTTAGTGTTTCATTGAAAATATCTTTTATGAAATTGGTTGCATTTTGTATTTGAGTATACATAATATGTTTATCTAGGTTATGGTGAGTTCTAAAAGCATATGTTTGTAGTTGGTCACATGCTATCTAACAGACAGCCTACTTTTGACAGTTTGTCTGGTTTGTTTGTAAGAATACAGTCTAATGTTGAGTGTCTCCCTGAAGTTTTACTGATTCTAGTAGGTGTGGTTATTAATTGTCTGAAGTTGAACAAGTTTATGGATTCAGTGGTGGTAGTGGAATTTATGAGTTGTTAGTCTATATATTTTAGTCTCCAAGAATTATAATTTCATTGTTAATTTGTTGGGATACCTAGTACAGGATGCTTTCAGCAGTGTTAATGTTATTCCCTGTTGGTATGTAAATTGCTATTAAACATATAGTTTTCCTATTGTTGTTTTTTATTAGTATTATTAGAAGGTCAGCATTGTTAAATTTGGGTATTTCCTATAGAAGTAAGGTGATGGTTAGGGAATTTTTATAGATAATTGCTACACCACCTACACATGCATTTTGTCTGTCATGTCTGAGCATATGGTATCCGGGGGGGTGGGTGATCTCATTATCCTTTGTTTCTTTTTTTAACCAGATTTCAGTAGCTATGACTACATCAGAGTATATGTGGTAAAGTCCTTTGTTTCTTTTTTTAACCAGGTTTCAGTAGCTATGACTACATCAGAGTATATGTGGTAAAGTCCTTTGTTTCTTTTTTTAACCGGTTTCAGTAGCTATGACTAAATCAGTGGTATATATGGTAAAGTAGGCACGTATGTCATGGATTTTACTGCACATGCTTCTTAGGTTCATATTTAGTAAAGTGAGTTTGGGTTCTGTTTTTTGCTTATATGTATTAGGTGACTGTTATATTTTGAGGCTGGAAGCAATGGCTTTATGATCAGTGGGACCTGGGTTGGGATGAATATCTCCACAAATTTTTTTAATTGATATTTTACAGAGGGAAGAGTGTAACCAGTTATATTTGGTCTTGGTTTGGTATTTGATCATAAATTTGAGATGTTTATAGATAACTAAATCAGATATGGTTTGTTTGTAGAGATATGGTGTTATGGAACAAGGCAGACTGTGTAGATGTTGATATTCTTTGTGAACATTGGTTGAAGTCCTAACTAAGTATTTGAAGGATGTGGATTTGATAATTGGTGATAAAGGCTAGTATATTAAGAAAAAATATTTATTTATTTATTTATTTATTTCACATTTGTTAACCGGGTTGATGCAGCTGGGTTACAAAAAAAAATTTCAGTGGACACCTGAGGAGAAAAGCTCTAATAACATCTACAGCAATAAAAGTAAAAAGAAACATTACACACAAGATAAAATAGAGTACAAACTGAAATGCCGGTATACAGAATAAATTATAGTTGTCACATAAGAAAATGTGAGCACTAAATATATAAACATACAATAAGTTTAGTCACAGTGTTGAAAAGCTAGCATGTTCTAATATTTACAAGAATTTGAAGTAATGCCAAGACACCTCCTAAGTAGGTGTTGTAGAATGTGAATAGTCTGAGTCTGAGGCTGAGGCATACAGGAGGTTAAGTGGGGTGATTGCAGTGACAGATCTTGGAATTAAGCAGGCGATCTTTTGGTGTCTTTTTAAAGTTGTTGACATGAGTTATACTTCTGATATGTAATAGGAGTTTGTTCCAGCTATAAGAGACAGAGTATTTATAAGGGTTTTTGCCTATATTTTTACAGAGTTTATAGGTCAGTAGTAAGAGTTGGTTGGAACTACAAAGAGCAGGTAGTGAAGTTATTGAGAAGGGAGTGAGCAGTTTAGAGTTAAGTGAGAGTAAGTTGATGTGGGAGTTCAAGCCAGTGAAGTTTCCATAGGGCCAGGCAGTGGTGGGAGGAGTAGGAATGATTTACAGCAAATCTAGCAACTTTATTACAAGTTGATTTGAGTTTGTGAATAAGGGAAGACTGTGCATTAGTCAAAATAGGGGAGACATAGAGTAGAGTGGGTAGTAAGAAAGTCTGAGTAAGGGCATGTTTGGATTCTGCACTAAGATATTTTTTATTTCAGTAAAGTAGGCCTAATTTTTGACGTTTTGTTATGCTTTGTTGGACATGTGGGTCAAATTTTAGTTGGTCATCAATAATGGCGCTGTGGAGTTTAGTTTGTGTTTCAACTTTTATAATAGTGTTTTTTAGAGAAGAGATTGGAAAGGTATATTTACAGTGGGAGTGGGAGTTAGGCAGAAAAAGGAGGAGCTTAGTTTTATTGGGATTGAGGAAGAGCTGATTGTCATTGAGCCATCTTTCTACTGAAGAAAAGGAGTTTTGTGTACTAGATAACAGGTCTGTCAAGTTTTCAAGTCAGATATCAATGTGGAGTCATCTGCATTATGGATGATAGAGGAGTGACCACAAGAAGTATGGAGGTTATTGGTAAAGATGTTGAATAGCAGAGGGCCAAGGATGAAGCCTTGGGGTACCCCAGTTTGGATAGAGAGGAAAGGGGAGCAACAGTTAAGCAGAGGTAGTTGGATAACCAGTTGACGGCAGTGAGAGAGAGAGGTTGAGATGGGATAGTTTGGAGAAGAGTAGAGAATGAGAAACAGTGTCAAAGGCTTTATATAGATCAGGGAACAGGCAAGATACAAGTTTGTTCTTATCTCTGGCCATAGCATCAGTTTTAGAGTTTGAATAAGGGCAGTGGAGGTGCTGTGTTTAGGGTGAAACCCATGCTGTGTAGGAGTGAGGAGATTATATTGAATAAGATATGTAATTAGTTGAGAGTGGATGCATTTTTAGACAGAGGAGAGAGGAAAGGATAGCAATGGGTCTGAAGTTGCTAGGTTCAGTTTAATTACCACATTTGTGTAGAGGTATAGTATAGAAAGATTTCCAGTGGTCAGGAACTATGGATTCTTGAATGGATCTGTTAATTAAAATGGTGACAGGAAAAGCAATAGAGTCAACAGTTATTTTAAGGAACTGAGGAGGAAGGTTTTCAGTAGAGAGAGAGAGTGCAGGGTTTAAGTTTCAGGAGTAGTTTTCTGATGTTAGAAATAGAGACAGGTTTGAATGAGAACGTGTTGGCATTGGCAGTCTGGATGAGAGGGATAGAGTGATTTGTATTACATGCATCTGCTGTAGAAGAGGAGTTATTAGGAATGAGCGTGACAATAGTCTCTATGAAATATTTGTTAAGAAGTGTTGCAGTCTCTGTTGGGGTATTATTAGGGAAGGGGTTGGGGTAGTTGGGGTACCAGGATGGAGAATGTTGTTAATAGTTCTCCAAAATCATTTAGAGTTGGTGTAATGGTTAGTTTGAGCTTGGATGTAGCAGTTTTTTTATCATGGTGGATTTTTTTTATGAGGTTCCTAAGTTCTCTATAGTCTTCGAATGGTGAGGGTGATTTATATTTTAGCCAGAGTTTCCAAGCCTTATGTCTTTTTGCCATGAGGGAGAGAGTATTTCTAGTGAGCTAGAGGGCATAGTTGGATTTGACCCTCATTTTCCTTAAGGGAGCTAGGGAGTTCAGGATGTCAAGAAAGATGTGGTTAAATTTAAGTACATCTTCATTAATGGGCAGAGAGTACAAGAAAGACCAGTTGATAGAGGAAAGATAATTATTCAGAGTATCTGGGTTAAAGCTGGTGGGATTTCTACAGTCTCTGTAGAGGTGAAGTCTCTATAGTTGGGGGAGTATCTATAAATGCAAGTTGGCAGGTGGTTGCTTATAGTGCTGGAGGGGATACAGTGATTATGGTACATGTGAGGTTTGTTAGTGAGGATCCAATCTAGAGTGGACTTGGGTATGTTTTTATGTACGTAGGTGGAGGTGGAGATCAGTTGGGAAAAGTCATGGAAATTGATGCTGTGTTGGAGAGAGTGAATATTTAAGTCATTCTAATCTATGTTACCATCTCCAAAAATTAAAGTTTCATAGGCAATATTTTGTAATAACCAAAAAAGTACTTGTTCAAAGATTGAGATGTTTTTACCTGGTGGGATGTAGATGGATACAATAGGAATTGTTTGTGGGTACTTAAGTGACAGTTTAGAATGAGAAAGTTTGGGATGAAGACAGTAAGTGGGGAGAGATTAAGATCTTCAGAATAGAATACGGCAACACTGCAATCTTTTTTTGGAATTCTATCCAGTCGGCACATATTAAATCCTGGAGGTAAGATTTCAGTATCTGAAATATGAGGTTTAAGCCACATTTCAGATAGGGCTAGGATTTGGGGTTTGTTAGAGGCTATCCAAGAGTGAAAGTTGGTAATTTTATTGAGTAAGCTTTGTGTGTTTAATGAGAGGATGGTTGGTTGTTTTTAGGGAGGGGAGGGAAAGTTTGGCAATAGCAGAAGGGAATGCGGGGGTAGTACTAGGTAGAGGGTGAGAGTGGCAGGGGAGGGTGGGCCTGGGTTTGGATGAATGTCACCAGAGAGGAGTAAAGAAATGTAGAAGAGGACTGGTTGAGGAGTGTGGAGGTCATAACTAGAAAGTTTAAGTTTCAGTTTTGGAGAAGTAGAAATGTGGAAAGGATGGAGAGTTCGAGAAGGTAGACATAAGAGAATTGGAATAGTGAGCATGAGATAGTGTAGACTTGATTATTATTATTTATAGTAGGCAGGCAGGGGCTAATGGGAGTTGATTGAATATGGTTTAAGTTACAATGATAGCTAGATAGGAAGGAGAGGAAGAAAAACAGTGGAGCTAGAAGATACAGGAGGAACATGATTAGTGAATTGGCTAGTGCAGTGAAAAATGTGGGAACAATGGAATATGGGAAAGGAAAGCATTAAGTTTGTAGGGGAGGGAGAGTAGTTGTAATGTCAAAGTGTTAAAGTGGGGGTAGCAAGGTGATAGGCTGGAGTGTGTGGAAGGGGTGTGGTTATGTAATGAGGCTTGGGTACAAATATAGGTGCTGCAGAGGTGGGTGGGAATGGGGTAGGTTAGGGGAGTGGAGTGAGTCCAAGTGTAGTGAGGGTGAATGGACTGGGCTGACCTAGACAAGGGAAAGCATACAAGCAATAACAAAGTCTACAAAAACAATCAGAGACCTGGGAACAGGAGGATAGGTAAGTAAAGTATGAGTGACTCCTATAGTCAGAAGGAGTAGGCAGAAATTAGGAGAAATGCAAAAAAACAAAAGAAGCAGGCAGAAATTCGGAGAATTTAGGCTAGGGAGATACTCTACTAGATAGGCTTTTGACAAGGAAGAAGGATTATAACTAACAATATGGGGAGGGGGAGTTAAAGTAAGCTTATATGCAGCCTAGTTTAAACACTATGGTAGGGGAAGAGAGAAAAAAAGTAAAAATAACTTGGAAGTTATGGGGAGGTACAGTACAGCTGTCCGTACAGATGCAGAGCTCAACCAAAAGGCACAAGTACCCATTTCTTAACAAAGCAGTAGTTAGTGCGACTGAAAGGATTAAAAGACAAAATTCAGTGGAGTTTAGTTGAAAATAACAGTTGTAAGTACCTGGATAGAAGCAGAGAGGTTGTGGAGGTGATCAACTAGTAGTCCAAAAGTTTTCTTAAGTTTATATGTTTGGAGTATCTATGCTCTCAAGCATGGGGAGGGGAACAAACCGGACCCACTATGTAGCTATGATGTACAGGCACTAAAGGAAAATAGAGAAGGAAGAAACGGTAGTAAAAGAGTTAGACAACCTCAGTGAAATCAGTAAAATAATCTGAGTTAAGAGCATCTTATTTAACTTGGGTTTTATCTTTGTTATAAATTAGCATTAGAAAACATTAAAAAGGCACTGGATTGGTTGTAGAAATTTAATTTGATAGTTATGGGGACCAATGATTAAGACAGTTTGGGAGAGAGTCTTGGGTGGTAAACAGGAGTGGCTGTTACTATTGGGAGAAATTCTACTAATTGTTTTTCATCTGGAGGAAAATGATGGTATTGATTTGAGGAATATGTGGGTGGTGCTATGGAAGTACAAATGTAGAGTAAGAGGGGACGTATGGGAATTGGGAGTAGGGTAGAAGATCAGACTGAGCCTGAGTTCATAATAATAATAATATAAAATTATCTTCTGTCAGTTTTAGATGTTTCAAGTGTGTTTAGACAGCAAGGAAGAAAAACTGTTGAGAAGACAATATTTCTTATAGCTTTTTTAACAGAATAACTATCTGGTCTCTTTTAGTACACAGCAGTAATACTTTGCATTTAATTTCATTTTGCAACTAGATAGTATTTTATAAGTCTGTACCCAGTGGCTATTCATGTACTACATTAGTTGTCTTGCTTGATCATGGTTATCTCAAAAATAATTTGGTTGCCTTTCTTCTTAAGCTGGTGACAGTATTGTTAACTGAAAGTTTGCATGCAGTAGCCAGCATGTTGTAAATAAACAGATGAGTTACTTTTATCATGACTATAACTTACATTTTACTGTGCGCCTTTACAATTTTTTTTACTCATACCCTTTGAAGCAAGACTACTCCTAGTCAAGAATGAAAGAACTTTTAGATCACAAAGATCAAATAATAAAGTTTAGTAGCTATAAGGTTAGTATAATGTCAGAAGGTATAATTAACTTGAATTATTTAGATTTTGGAAATTCATTTTGTGATGTTACAGGCACATAAGCTACAGCTTTTGTTTGACTGCAAAAAAAAACAGAATACATTTTTGTGTTTTCTTTAAATTTATGATTATTAATGTTGAATATGTGAGTGATAAAACTTCTCAACTGGGTCATCATGTATAGAGTTAGGGTAATAATTAGTAGTTCGTAAAGCATTACTTCTGGAAATGATCAGTAATGGATTATAAACTACAACTTAAGAACCTACAATATGTGTCTCTGCTTTGCAGGTGTCACTTGATCTTCTGGCTGAATGAAAAAAACTCATTTTTATATAAATAAATCGTAATAAAATGAAATCAGTGTCTTTAGGATCTCCAGCAAAGTATGTATCTAATATAAGTTTTCATAACATTGCTCATAAAATTTTGGGAGATGGGCAAATTCTTACAGTTTTCCCACATCTGCAGTGAAACTGATATATTTAAACAGCATCAGAGGTTTCAGGTTATATTTGAGTTATTTGCGGACTGCAGTCTCTACAAAAAAGCTTTTCTAGTGTATTGTTAAAGAATAGTAGTACTGTTCCTTTTATCAGTCTGGCTCAGTTAAGAGGTCATGCTGTCTGCTGACAGTTAAGCTATAATTACCAGTAATCAAACTACCCTACATAGTGATGGTAGCATTGCTTTAGACACAACTTAAAAATGATCTTTTATTTGCAGGAAAGATCATGTTGATGTGTAAGGCAACCTACCTTCCTAATCAATGTAACTGTCCACTAAATCAGTGGTTGTGCTGCTATCAGTTAGCATGTCTGATCAATGGAGCCTAACTTTTGATGAGGGAGATCATAGGCCCTGTTCTGGCTGATTGATAAATCAGTGTACGGCTACATATGCACAGCAAACCAACACAAAAAGGAGAGTCATATTGAACATGTTGTGGTATATGCTGGCAATGTTTATATAGTGTGGAGTAAACTTGAGATTATATGGTATGATAGACAGGGTGCATGGAGAGAAGGGCCGTAACTTATATGCATGGGAACTGAATGACAAATGAGAAATCTGCATGGTCAGGATACTCAAAAACATTAAGGGCAAAATAATTAGTCATAATAAAGCAATTTTGAGGTACTTTGGGGGGTTATTAAGTTTTGCATATGGGGCAATGGGAGGGACAAGCAAGTTGGAAGGTAGAAGGTTAGGAAAGGTGAAAAGAACAAGTGATGGAAATGGAGGATACAAGAAGGCTAAATGAATTTTAGGAAAGGGACTGTTAGTACTAGTGATTTAGCATTTGAAAGAAGGGAAACAGCAGTGATAGATGAAGTCCCATCAGGTTATTAAAACTGGGTGAGTCAGAAATGTCACATAAATTTGCGAGGGTATTTCAGAAGAAGTGTGAAGTCTACTAGAATCAATGTGCGAGACAAAATTTATTAGTTTGGAAAAGGGGTAGACGGATCTGAGGTACAGGGTACAGTTAAGGTCTGTTTCACTAATCAATGCAGCTGCAAATGTTTTCACAAGAATGCTGTCAGTGAAATCGTGGAGTGTACAAATAAGGTGTCATGGAGGAAACATGTAGGTCATGTGAAAGACAAGTTGTTACTGATAATTAGGGAAGACTAGTAGTTTCCGCTAATCACTTAATGATACACTGAAAGGAAAATGGTTGCTGTATTTGACATATTGACTTTTAACATGATATCAAGAGGCTTTATGTTTTTATTGCTGAGATGGGTAGTACTTAGTGAGCTTTATAAACTAGATGTGGGCAGGCAGGGTTTCAGATAGTGTTTAATAAAGGCATGAGAGTTTATGTACAGTTGAGAAGAGGGACACTGCAGGACTATCCATTATCACCACCACTGTATGCTTGTGAATATACTTCTCCTGCAATAAAGGAGAAAGTTGAGATGGTTGTTTGGTGAGCACCCCTTCCAAATGGACAGTACCCTGTCATGCTCTTGTGCTATGTCACCTCATTGAATGCATTATTTTCTATCTGTTCTTTCAGTTCCAAGCATTAATGTTATATAGCACAGTCATTATAAGGACCAGCAGATGTTCTTTACAGTCCTTGTGTAGCACATGCAAAAAAAATCTTAAATTACTGGATGCAGCCCTTCTGATCCCATCACTGAAGAGGCTATGCCTACTCAAAAGATCAGACTGAAGAGCAAAATGGCGGCTCACTATACATAACTACATTTTATGCACACCACATCTGCACATATCCTACCAGCAATAGTGTGCAGTGCTGAGGTATATTATCAGATGTATTCTTTTTCACTATTCCTATAGCACAGTAGAAAGTCTTTCTCACAGAAATTCTATTCCTTAACGTGCTTCTCTTAGCATTTACTCCCTCAGTGTAGCAACAATACCACTTATCTCACTAAAGCAGGACTCGTAGTGTGGCGATAATGATAAGTTGGTAACTTACTATGATCATAGCCCAGTCCTACACAGGCAGTGCTACAATGTTCTTCCCTGTCCATATCTAGGCTAATAGGCCAGGTACAAACTATGCTCATGCATTGACACTGCAAACTACAAAACATTGCTAGTTTGTGTTAGTCATACATTCCATAGTAGACTAATGCTGTATCATCTAGAGTGACAATCAGGCCAACAGGAGCAGAATCTAACCATGATGTCATCCATGTTGATGACTGATGTATGGGGAAGTTCTGTATTGGGCTGCCCATAAAAAGCTTTTTGTACCACATCCTAGTTCCCTTCATGGCATTCCTCCTTTCTTACATGCCATGCCCTATACCATTTGCATATATATGTGATTATCAGTTATAATATTTCTGTTTATTAAGACTTTTCTTTATGCTGACAATACCTGTAAGATTAGAATAATATCTAAAATAATTGAAGATCAAAGGCAAGAAAAAACAAACTGCTACTAAACCAGCACAGCTCCTGATGCCAAACAGCAGGACTAAACGCCTCCCAAACACACGTATGCTTGTTCTGGAAGTCAAAAGCAAAAGCAACAAGCTGCTACTAAGCCAACACAGTTCCTAATTTCAAGCAGCAGAACTAAACACCTCCAATAAGCACAGTCAGAGAGGTGAAACTCATCAAAGATAAACACAGCCAGATAGCCAAACTCACTGAGGCAGGTCTTTTTAAAATTCCAAAGGGATAAGCAAACAAGACGCCAATAAACGAACGACTTCAATTTTATTAAGCACCACAATACTGCTTTTCATTGGTGCCCTCCACCAACTTCTTCAGACTCTGAAAAATAACAACTCACACTTCAGTGCTGCTACATTTAAAGCCATTGCAAGCAAAGTCTATTACAAAACACACCCTCCAATTACCTTAAAGGAACAGGCGCAAGTAGCTTCAATCTGACTAAAATGTTCCTATCCCATAAACACATAATATAAAAAGTTGTATGTGATATAAAATATACAGCTGTAAAACTAATACTGTTCCTTACATAGCACTTAAATAATGCAATCGACAGTTAATAATATTATAAAAACACACTTACTTTGAACCAAATATGCATAATAATACTGACACATTAAAATAAATAAATAAAAAAATGCCATCATAATTCAAATGTTGATAAAAAGACATTCCATCTACCAGACATGGTATAAAATATATATATATATATATATATATATATATATATATCAAGATCACTCAGCCGGTCCTATGTCCAAATCACACCTGATGTTATACCCCCCATGCATGATCTTTCCAAACTCCTTAGCTTTAGGACACAGCCGATAGATAACATACTATTGAGGCCGGGGTGATGGTAGGCTTCAAGTCTCAACTGCCACATAAGTTCCTTCATTTCTAATTTCAGGAAATCAGTCCACCCCCAATTCACATAGTTCAACTGGTCAATGATCATAAATGTAAAATCATGGCCAGGGTGATTGTAGACATGACTTGCTAGGGCATTCTCCAGTTTAATCTTCTTCGTGGCATATAAATGTTTGTACATGCGTTCATTCAATCTCCTGTCCATCTTGCCCACATAAAAAGCTGGGCATGATGAACAAGAAGCGAGATGCACCACGTGTGTCAATGCACAATTGTATCTCCCTTTGATAAGGTACTTGATGTCCCTAATCATGAAATATGCGCCCGACCTCACATATCTACAATGTTTGCACATATAGCCCTTATAAATGCCAGCTCTTGGAGCCAGTCAGGACAATATGGAGCAGATTGATCTTACTATGCTTATTAATTTGCTCACACAGAAAGTTGATATGCTGTCTCAACGATTGGATGTGATGTCTGAAACTACGCAGCCTTGCAGCGGGTCGAATTCTAAGGGATTACAGCTCCCTAGTCCAGACTATTTTGGGTTGCAAGTACTGTTACCACGTAATAGTGAAGCAGGTTCCAGGATGGGTGACCCAGGAGCCCTAGGCACTGGATCAAGCCAGGGGTCGGGAGGAGCTGACATCAGGCCATCTGATGGAACCTTAAATGTCTACAATCAACCTGGCCATGATTTTACATTTATGATCATTGACCAGTTGAACTATGTGAATTGGGGGGGACAGAATCCCTGAAATTAGAAATGAAGGAGCTTATGTGGTAGTTGAGACTTGAAGCCTACCATCACCCCAGCCTCAATGGTATGTTATCAATCAGCTGTGTCCTTAAGCTGAGGAGTTTGGAAAGATGATGCATGGGGGGTATAACATCGGGTGTGATTTGGACATAGGACTGGCTGAGTGATCTTGATATATATTTTATACCATATTTGGAAGATGGAATGTCTTTTTATCAACATTTGAATCATGATGGCATTTTATTTATTTATTTATTTTAATGTGTCAGTATTATTATGCGCATTTGGTTCAAAGTAAGTGTGTTTTTATAATATTATTAACTGTCGATTGCATTATTTAAGTGCTATGTAAGGAACAGTATTAGTTTTACAGGTGTATATTTTATATCACATACAACTTTTTATATTGTGTGTTTATGGGAGAGGAACATTTTAGTCAGATTGAAGCTACTTGTGCCTGTTCCTTTAAGGTAATTGGAGGGTGTGTTTTGTAATAGACGTTGCTTGCAATGGCTTTAAATGTAGCAGCACTGAAGTGTGAGTTGTTATTTTTCAGCGTCTGAAGAAGTTGGTGCAGGGCGCCAATGAAAAGCAGTGTCGTGGTGCTTAATAAAATTGAAGTCGTTCGTTTATTGGCGTCTTGTTTGCTTATCCCTTTGGAATTTTAAAAAGACCTGCCTCAGTGAGTTTGGCTATCTGGCTGTGTTTATCTTTGATGAGTTTCACCTCTCTGACTGTGCTTATTGGAGGTGTTTAGTTCTGCTGCTTGAAATTAGGAACTGTGTTGGCTTAGTAGCAGCTCGTTGCTTTTGCTTTTGACTTCCAGAACAAGCATACGTGTGTTTGGGAGGCGTTTAGTCCTGCTGTTTGGCATCAGGAGCTGTGCTGGTTTAGTAGCAATATCTAAAATAATAATATCCTTTAGAACATGTGTACTTTTCCATTCCACTATTCAAGAGACCCAAACCAAGACTTATATAGCTTCTTTCATACCTTATCAGCTTGAAGTATCTCTAAAATAGCAAGATGGATTCCCTACCAGTTTCCATTGACAAAACATATTATTTTTATTTTATTTAAAAATGTTCGATGTTCTCAAGTCTCTTGTGGAATACCTGATAATTTTATAAAGCAATTCTATTCTTGTTACATTTTAATAAATACTGTAGCTGTCTACTAAATATTTGGTCAGGAAATTTTACGTCACCTGGAAAATCTACAAAAAAAAACACTTGCCATTTTAAATTTATTAGACTTTTTTGCTGTCTTTGCCAAATGAATATTTGTAATTTAACTATTTTATTTTCAAGTAACCAACTAATCTTTGGAGATTAATTAAACTATGATCCTACAGGCATAATATGTGTCTTGACAATACATATTTTGATTTCTTTATACTGAAATTCACATTCTCCTCCGAATTTCCTTTGAAAAGATCACACAAGTAATATATTACTGAGAAAATTCTCCAATTATAAAAATACTTATTCAGAAGCAGAACTGAGTATTCAGGTATCATGCATCCCTTATGAAGAGTGTTGTGTAATATAAATGTCCATCCACCATTAGACATATGATGTAATAGTCATTATTCAGAAAGCTGTATTGAAATAAATTAAAATACTGATTCTGTATCTATTGTAGCAAGACATAATACTATTAATAATTTTCTGTCTCTTCAATAATTATCCTGAAGCTGATACTGTGAGATTTCTAATTTAAGGTTCAGAAAAAAGGGTTTGTTACTCAATCACTGTTGTTTCCTAACAAACAGTAAATATGTTGTTATTTTAGCTCTTATGTCTTCATATTCCACTTTCATTCATCAGTGCATTATGTCCTTATTGTCTAACATTGTCTATAATTTCTTTTCAAAAACATCTTGCTGGTATTTATCAATATGATGAAGAATTCACAAAAGGTTTAGTTAACCTGGACCACTCATCTCTCTCAATCTAGAATATATAGTAAAAAAATGTCTCTCATTTCCATCCCCATTGTTTGCATTCAGGTCTTTTTGCATTATTGCACCAGGGGTCATCATCCTTCTGACCACAAATCCAGCAGCTGCTATATTTGATGTCTACCACACCTGAAGCACCCTCCCCACAACAGCTGCTACTCTTCTGGACTGGGATATTGGGTCATGAGTTTACAGCAAACAGTGCAACATAAACATACAGCACATCATCTTTCATTCAATCATATTTATCAATGTTATTGTTATAATTGCAAAATCTATTAAACTTTGCAATCACTTAATCTTCAGAAGTTATTTGGCATATTTTGATATATATATATATATATATATATATATATATATATATATATATATATATGTGTGTGTGTGTGTGTGTGTGTGTATGTTCCTGTACTCTAACACTTATCAAATTATTTTATCAAATTATTTTGCTTATATTTATAACTCACTGTTCTCAACTGTCTGTTTTCAGTACTCCTTTTCTACACACAACTTTCTTAGTGTCTTTCCTGTGTTTCACCTCTACATCTATTAAATTATTCAGGAACTGTTGTAATTCATCCACATCTGGTACGTTCTCTGATGTGTAATGTTTTGGAACAAAAATTATTTGCTTCTAGTAGTATTAATGCAAGTATATGTATTTAACACATAACAATCTCTCTTCTCTTGAGAATCATTTTGAGAATCACAAACAGGATAATACATTATCCAGATTCATTCTATTTCTAAAACCTTTCCTGCCTACTGCATCTTCAACAATATTCTGAAACCCAGGAGATAAGTTTTTCTCAGTTTTACCTGGCTATAAAACTACTTAAGCAGACACATTCAAAAATTACACAATAAAATAAAAACATGAAGGAGTTTAGTGCTTTCAGCCATCATGAACAGTGGAACATGATCAGAACCTGCACAGCCTATAATTCAACCACTTAATTAACAGTCTACACAAATGACAAAAAAATCACTGATTACTATGTCATAAATATAATGAGAATTTAAAAATTTAAATACAAAGATCCTATCAACAAAGAACATTAGGCATGCAATGATATTAAAATTGAAACTTACAGTAGCTAGATGAACTATGTATTAGTCAGTTATTATATAGCTATAACTATAGATTCCAACCAATTGACAATTAAGTATAAAAGTAAATGTATATAAATAAATAAATAGATGGATAAATAAGTACAAGCGTACCTGCTAAAAGTAAAAAAGAAAGTGAGTGACTTTTACAAATGAGTTGCATAATATTCACTTCAAACAGCAGATATTGATTGAATTTTCCATGAGACCCAGATTTATATCTAGCATATTTCTTTGGTAGCTAGTAGAATGAAGGTAGCTAGATAGCCAGAACTAATCTTCCTCTAAAACTGCAAGTCACTTTAAGGCCTTAAACCTACAATAAGCCTGGGTGAATTACTTAATACTCTGTTTGTATTAAATGAGGAGATTTCATTACCGCTGACAATTTTATACAAAACCAACTAAAGGTATTAAATGATACAGCAAAACTATTGATAATAAGTGCCTGCATATCATCAAATCGAAAATGGGTTAGCAAATTATATGGCACAAGAGGTTGCATGATACCACCATCATCATCTATTTCACTCTCAAACCAAGTGTTGATAAGAAGATATAGTGCTACATGTATAGCACACATTGTTGCATTTGATGTGATGTATTATACTTATATTTGATGGTTCTTGGATATTCAAATACTAACAATTTACAAATACTATTACAACAACTACAGTTGTGACAAGGTAAAGTGCCATTTCTATCACTAAATGTTGTAGCAGCATTAACTTTGATGTCTTTATAACATAATTGCCTTTTAAGATTCATACTATTCCTAAGTAGTATGGGGCTTCTCCTAAGATTCAATATAATATTCATGGGGAAGTTAATATTCACCAATTACGTTTAATAATATTTTCTATAGACTTTTTGGTGGCTGTCATGTGTGTTATATGCAGTGAAGGGATATAAAATGTGTACTATTTTTGAATGAATTGTAATGATAACTGAGGGGTGTAAAAGTTTCTTTTATCTTGTATAATAAAGCATTTAAATCTAGTAAGGAGTCTTGTTTTATTCCATCTATACAGTTTTCCCCTCAAATTAATTGATATGCTAACAAAAACAATGTTAAGAAAATCATAAAATGTATGTTTCAGGTTAAAGCCAAACAGGGTCCATCAAACAGTTAATTTTACCACTTAGCAATCATGAAATGCTTAAACGTCAATATGACTTTGTTCAAGTTGCATTGTGAGTTATTTAAATTCAGTGCATACCTGCTTTAATAACCAGTGACAACAGTAGGACTATTCAGATAACTTGTTGAACTCTCCATAGAAGTTACAGGATAGATATCCTCTTGAAATAAAGTTAAAGTTGGCCAAGTTACTATTTATTTATTTTACATTTTTTTACTGGGAAAGTCCGACTGGACACAAGTTCTTTTTCACAGATACAGAAGTTTAACTTTGAAACAATTTACAAGTATAATTAGTGTGACAATAGGAAAAAAAAATCACATCAATAAAACAGCTTAAATATATACAGCTTAAATAAGCTAAATAATTTCAGCTAACAATTACAAGCATGTCTGGAGGAAGCATTTAAGTAGAGAATGGGGGTAGGCATGAGGTTATGTAGAGATGATGATGAGATGGTAGTAAGTCACAGGGGAGCACAGAGTTAGTGTTTGTTTTTAGTTGAGGTAAGTTTTTTACAAATAGGGTATTGTAGCTGTGTATTTGTAGGGCGGGCATGCATTCCATATTTATTTAAGCTTGAAATTTGAATAAAGAATAAAAGTTATTGGGTTTAGTGGTTTAGTTGAATGAAGAAGTTTGTTGTTTGTGTGTAGTACTCTAGTACTGGAATAAATGGAATAAGGTAATATTTTGTAATGCATTTTTTTTTTCAAATGTACAGCAAATAATGCATAAAATGTTGTTCAAATATGCATTGCCTTTCTGTAAGTGGTAGGGCAGGCAAAGGATTATGGAGAGATACTGCTGGTTAGAGATCTTCATGTGGCTGCAGAAGTCAAATATTTAGAAAACAGAAACAATTAGTTTACTCTTTATACATCAGTCTTAATGCAGATAAGAGCAGTCTATCTGGCTAAAATAGGTCAAGGCAAAATTAAAGAATCATGCATACCTGACATCTGGCCCAACACCAAAATGAATTGTCCCTAGTACCAACCCTAGAGGGTGTCATCAGCGATGATAGATAACATTTGACCTTGACATATCTCAGCAAAATCAAAAATCCATCAGAAAGTTAACAAATGCAATAACTAAATAAATAAATAATGTCCAGCAGAGCCATTGAAGTGATCCCTGGGGTAAACTTTCTGTTTCCCATCCACTCATCAAGGTTTCTCTTGAAGAGGGTTAGCGAGGAGCTCTGCCTAATGTAGACTGGAATCTTGTTCCAGAGCATGAGAAGTCTCTGGGACAGGAATCTATCCCTCCAGCACATCCTATTTATTGTTGTGGTGAGGTTTAGATCCCTGGAGCGTGTGGCTCGAGGGGATATGGTTTTCTTTAGGTGGAGCACATCCATCAATTCTGGGTTGGACATGGCCTTGTATGTCAGGCAGAAATCACCTCTGAGTAGGTGGTATGCAACCAAATACAGCTGGAGTTTCTTCAGTCGAGCTGCATAGGGCATCTGCTTGGTGCCAGTGATCCTCTTGGTGAGGTACATCTGTGGTCTTTCTAGTTGTTGCAGGTGTCTTGTAAGGTACATCCCAAATGGGGCATTGTACTCTATGATGGGTCTGATGAGTGATGTGTAGAGGGACCCGATGACATCTTTCGATATGTATGCAAACCCTTTTGTGATTAGGTGGGCCACCTAGAAGGATTTTCTAACCACTTTGGCAATGTGATTATCAAAGGAGAGGTTACTATCTACTTGGGTCCCCAGATCCCTTATTACGTCTTCCGTATTTAGGGGGCTACCGCCTATGTGATAGTTTGTGGGTACTTTGTTTTTTCCAAAGGGGATGACTACGCACTTTTTGGCATTAAGCTTGAGGCCATGGTTTTGACACCAGGTATATGTCTCATTGAGACCCTTTTGGAGGATGTCTGTGTCAGCCGGAGAGTAAATTATAGCCCCTAGTTTGCAGTCATCTGCAAACTTGGTCAGCCATAGTCCTCCTGTGCTTGCCTGTACCTCTGAGAAGTATATGCTGAACAGGAGGGGTCCTAGGACTGAGCCCTGGGGAATACCACTTGTAACCAGTTTAAAGTCAGACCTAGCTCCCACAGCTCTTACCATGTGGGTTCCATCCATGAGCTAGTTGGCAACCCATCTCATGACGTAGGGGTTTATGTTCAGGCTGGTGAGCTTGTCTATAATACCTGAGTGGGGAATGGTGTCTAAGGCCTTTGCGAGGTCTAGGTAGGCTGTGTGGACCACCTTTCCCCTCATCTATAGCCTTGGTAACTGTCTCAAAGAAGTCCACCAGGTTTAGGAGGGCATGATCTGCCCTTAACAAAGCCAAACTGGGTAGTGTCCAGTGTTTGGAGGTTCCCAATGTCTCTGTTAATGAGATCCATGATGATGCACTCCATAGCTTTGCAGACCAAGCTAGTCAGGCTTATAGGGCGGTAGTTCCCGGGGTCCGTTGTGGCTCCTCCTTTGTGGAGTGGAATAACCATTGCTGTGCATCACTCTGTGGGCACATAGCCTGTGGAGAGGCTGAGTTTAAACAGTGTGTTTAGGTGAGGGGTTAGTTCATCTTTGAGCTCGTGTAGGACACAGCCTGGGACAGCGTCTGGTCCCATTGATGCTGTGTTTTTGGATTAGAGAGGGCTGTTTTAACCTGAGTGTCTGTGATTTCAGGGGTACTACATTCTTCTGGTATAGTTATGGGCCCTTTTGGGGTGAGAAAGGGGGGTGAAGTTTGCACTTAACCTGTCTGTCAGGATGTTGGCTATTTCAGTCGGTTCAGTATACTTTGTGTCATTCTGCACTAACTCCGAGCAGATCTGAGAATTGCCACTTAGATTTTTGACATAGCTAAAGAATGTCTTGTGGTTATCTTTGGAGTCCATGGTAATTTTTCTTTTAAAGCTAGCCTTGGATGATTTTATGAGGGAACATAGTTTCTTGCTGATAATGATCAGGGATGTCTTCCCTTCTTGGGATTGTACCCTTTTCTGTACTAGTTTCCTCCTTCTATTATATAGCTTGTTTATGGCATGGGTCCACCAGACTGGTTTCCTTTTCATGGAAGAGTGAGTCTTGGTTTTGTTTGGGATAGCACGATCCATGCACATGAAAACTGATAAATACATTGTCTGTCGAGAGGACAATTTTCTAAAGTCTTCACTAGACATTCTGTCTGCATGGATTAGGAAATATACTGTTCATAGGTAGGTACTAGGCTATCGGCCCTAGGGCCCATACAAGCCTAGCCAAAAAATGTACCCTGACTTTCGCCACCCAAGAAAATTATTTTCCTGTGCCCCTGTCGAGCAAAGCCACAGAAGTGATCCCTGAGGTGAATTTCCCATTTCCCATCCAATCATCAAGATTTTTCATGAAGAGTGCTAATGAGGAGCTTTGTTTGACATAGATAGGTAGTCTGTTCCAGAGTATGGGAAGTCTCTGGGACAGGAATATATCCCTCCAGCATGTTCTGTTTATTGTGGTGACAAGGTTTAGGTCCCTAGAGTGTGTAGCTCGGAGGGATTGGTATTTCTTTAAGTGGAGCATGTCTAACAGCTCTGGGTTTGACATAGCTTTGTATGTTAGGCAGAGATCGCCCCTGAGTAGGTGATATGCGATGGAGTAAAGCTGTAGTTTTTTGAGACGGTCTGTGTAGGGCATCTGTTTGAGGCCAGTAATCCTCTTTGTGAGGTATTTCTGTGGTCTTTCCAGTTGTTGTAGATGTCTTGTGAGGCACATACCAAAAGGGGCATTGTACTCTATAATGGGTCTAATGAGAGATGAGTAGAGGGAAACAATGACCTCTTTGTTTCTGGATGAGAATCCTTTTGTGATGAGATGAGCCACATAGAAGTATTTCCTGACCACTGTGGCGATGTGATTATCAAAGGAGAGACTGCTGTCCACCTGTGTCCCAAGGTCTCATCACATTTTCGGCATTAAGTGGACTACCAGCTATATAGTAGTTCATGGGTGCAGAGTTTTTACCAAAAGGGATGACAATACACTTTTTGGCATTGAGCTTCAGGCCATGGCTTTGACACCAGGTATCTGTCTCAGTGAGGCCCTTTTGTGGTTTGTTCACATTGTTAGGAGTTTCAATTATGGCTCCTAGTTTGCAGTCATCTGCAAACTTTGTTAGCCAAAGACCTTCTGTGTTAGCCTGCACTTCAGAGAAGTAGATATCAAACAGGAGAGGACCCAGGACTGAACCCTGTGGTACTCCACTTGTCACTGGTCTAATGTCAGATTTGGAATCCGCTACTTTCACGGTGTGGGTTCTGTCCATGAGCCAGTTGGCAACCCATCTTATGACATAGGGATTTATACCTAGTTTAGTGAGCTTATCTATAATTCCAGAGTGGGGGATGGTGTCAAAGGCCTTGGCGAGATCTAGATAAGCTGTGTGAACCATTTTACCCTCATCTATGGCCTTGGTGACTGCTTTAAAGAAGTCAATCAAGTTTAGGAGACATGATCTGCCTTTTACAAATCCAAACTGGGTAGGGTCCAGAGTTTGGAGATTGCCAATGTCTTTGTTTATGAGTTCCACGATGATGCGTTCCATGGCCTTGCAGAACAGGCTCGTCAGGCTAATGGGGCGGTAATTCCCGGGGTCCGTTGTGGCTCCCCCTTTGTGGAGTTGGATAACTGTCATGGTGTGCCATTCAGTGGTTACAAAGCCTGGGGTAAGGCTATGATTGAACATGGTACTTAGGTAGGGTGCCAGTTCATTCTGTAGTTCATGTAGAACACAGCCTGGGATATTATCAGGTCCCATGGATGCTGTGTTCTTGGCTTTGGAGAGTGTGTTTTTTACCTGTGCAGCCATGATTATAGGAACTTTGCATTCTTCCGGTATAGAGATGGGCCCTCTAGGGGGTGAGAAGGGGGTAAAGTTATCACTGAACCTATCTGCTAGGATGTTGGCAATATCAGTTGGTTCTGTATATTTAGTGCCATTGTGCTGTAACTCACAGCAGATCTGAGTGTTCCCATTTAGATTCTTGACATAGCTATAGAATGCTTTGTGGTTGTCTTTAGAGTCAGTGGCAATTTTGTTTTTGTAACTAGCTTTGGAGGATTTTATGAGGGATCTCAGCTTCTTACCGAGATTGACCAGGGAGTTCCTCCAGTCATGGGATTTTACTCTTTTTTGCAACAGTTTCTTTCTTCTGTTGTAGAGTTTGTTTATGGCAGAGGACCACCAGATTGGCTTCCTTTTTTTGGAGGATAACATCTTGGTTCTATTAGGGATAGCATGATCCATGCACTCATGTAAGTGCTTATAAAGTGCATTTGTGTAGGATTCAGCAGTCATACCTCTATTGTCCGTCTTCTGCATGGGTGTCATGAAGTTTGCCACTTCTGTCTTAAAAAGTGTGAAGTTGGCTTTGGAGAAGTTTTTTATGATGGTTTCCCTAATTGGCAGTGGGGGAGGGATGTGGATGTCTAGGCTGATTAGCTTGTGGTCGGATCTGACCAATGAGGAATTGACCTCTGGTGTGGAACATCGGTTTCCCACGTTGGTAATGACCAGGTCTAAGATATTGCTGCCCCTGGTGGGGGTGTGAATAAGTTGATCCAAGGCATTGGAATTTATGAATTCTAGAAAACGTTGAGCAAAAGAGTTGGTACATGAGTAGTTTTCCCAGTTAATGGTGGGGTAGTTGAAATCGCCCATTATTAGGGTGTTGGGTTGTACCCTAATACTTTCCAGTGTATCAAGAAATGAGGAGTGGGAATCCTGGGGCATGGTGGGGGGTCTGTAGCAGGCTACAATTTGGATTGCGGTCTTGCCCAGAGTTAGTTGCACTTGGATAATCTCGGATGCATTATGCTGTGCAACTAGCCTGGAGGTGTGGATATCCTTAATGAATATGGACACACCTCCGCCTTTAGTGCTTCGTTCTGGGTTAGATGACCGAAAGGTGTGGTATGAATTGTAGACTGGTAATGCGGGGATGCTCTCTGGAGCTTTGAACCAGGTCTCTGTCACTGCACAGATGTCAATGTTCTCCATTTTAAGGAGTGCCTCGAGTGAGTGCATTTTGAGGTTTAGACGTCTAGCATTGAGTAGCATTACCCTCATATTTTGCTTGCTTGTACCTGTTACGGTGGTGAGTTTGTCATTTGAACCTTGCCTAAAAAAGGCACTATAGGGGTGGCAAGAGCCTTAGCCAGTATCCGGAATCCTAAGGGTGACAGGAGCAGGCCATCTCTGGCAAAGCATCGTGGCCTGTCGATCATGTCATCCCAGGCAGACAAATACTGGATCACCTTAGAATGACACCAGAAGCTTAGCCAATTGTTGAAGTCAATCATTTTGTCCTTGTACTGTGGTATCATTCTGGGTGATGGCAGGATGCTACTCAGGGTTAGTGTCATACCTGCCTGGGATACAAGATCGGAGAGCTACTCCATGTCTCTTTTCATGTAGTCCAGGGAGGTATGTCTCAGGTCATTCACACCAACATGGACAATGACAGTGTCATATTTGTACTTATTGTGGAGTGACCTGAGTGCATGCATTATGTGATGGATCCTGGCACCTGACAGGCAGCTGACAGTAACTTTCTCCTTGTTTAGTCTAGTGAGTGGAACATCAGTGTGCCTGACTATAGAGTCACCTATGACTAGAATGTTGGGTACGTTGTTATGCCTTATGGGCTGTGGTTGAGTGGCACACTGAGTTTGTGGGCTATGTGTCATTTGAGTTGTGTAGGGGGGTGGAGTTTGCTTTCGTTTATGCTTTAGATGACCCTGATGCTTGGGCAGGTTTTTATTGAGAGCCTCCGCAAATGTAGGTGTTTTATGAGATAAGTAATATCAGGCAAAGTGTATATAGAAAACATTTTGGAAAGAAACTGCCTTCTGCTTCTCAAGCTCACTCAACCCTTATTAGACATGATGGTACAGATGACAAGTTTGGAATTCAGGACACAAGTATATAACAATCTCAGGTTTCAGAGCTCATTAAAAAAATAAGAAATAAAGAGATAAAGGGAGACATTTTCTGCACACACTTCAGAAGGCCAATATGTTGACTAATGTCCATAATGCAAAGAGAAAATATGCTAACTAAAAGCACACTGTTCTGTTATGTAATACCAAGATTGATACTGTTGGTCAGTCATAAAACAGTATGCAGAAAAATTATACCATTTTACCAAAGGAGAAGGTAAACAGTAGAGGCAAGGGGGAAGCTAATAGGATGAAATCTAAACTGAACTTGCAAGTATTAAAAAGAAATGACAGTAAGAAAAAACAGGGAGAAAGACTGAGGTTGAAAACATTTATCAGATTGTGGAACCACAAAGACAGCTTGATAAGGTGTGTATGGCGCCAAATGAAGTAGGCGGTGAAAGCAATGAGATTAATAAGACCAATGATGAAGGAGGTTAAGAAAGGTCATTCTTTTTTAACAACTGAATGAGCCAACATTACTGAATTAGAGGTGGGGATTCTTCATATGAGGTAAAAATTATATTCTAGTAATCGGAGATCCAAATATTAAAGAAACTTAATCTCATGTTGATAATGAACATCAAATAGGTTATAAAAAGAAAAAGTAAAACGCTAATTGAATAAAAACGGACCAACAACATTTATTTGCATCCACAAACTGAGGGCTTTCACCCACTTACAACATTGATTATCGATTATCGATTGTCAGTTATCTTAAAATGAAATCAAATGATATATAGGAAATATTTTTAGCTAGAAATCATAGTATACATGTATATATTTATATTTAGCTAATTATTTTTTACTATAGTTTTATCTTAGGGTGGTAAAGAAAGAACATTCTTATACATCTTGTACATTTTATACACTTTTACATACTTTTTATATATATAATTTTTTATTATGTAGTTATATATGTAATAATATCTAATTTGCTTTGGTAATTGAAAATTGGTTAATTGATTTTTTAATTGTTTATTGGAAAAGCAATGTGATAGGTTGTTATTTTCTTATATAAAGTAGCTGCTCTGATTTTAATGTAACTCTGATGAAACCCATGTTGTAAGTGGGTGAAAGCGCTCAGTTTGTGGATGTAAATAAATGTTGTTGGTCCGTTTTTATTCAATTAGCGTTTTACTTTTTCTTTTTTACAAGTGTTCGTTTTTTTGGTTATTTTAGATCAAATAGGTTATGTTTGCCAGGAGAAAAAATACAGAATGTGAGTAGGGCATTCGAATATCTTAATGTAATGAAGTATGGAACTATGTGTAAAAAATTTTTTAGGCAAAGTGCGAAAAGTGGTTCAAGGCAAGCATTATAGGTAAATCAGACTGCAGTTGGTATCCAATAGTTCAATTAAATTCAGCTCGAGCCCAAGTAAATCCAAATAATTTTATTGGAATCAGACGAACAAAACAGGACAAGATGAGCGCTTTCACTAAGGTTTAGCTTCTTCAGATCTTTACAATATCCGGTGTAAATCCATCCCTTATATATTACAATCACCAATTACACTAATTGAACAATTACATAAAAAGAAGAATAACACATTAAAAACATTTAAAATTAATATATCCAAAGAATATTGTTATGAAAGACATTGTTGTATAAATGCAAAGCATATCAACTGTTTTATATGTCAAAGACATATAATTACTAGAGACAAAAATGTCTTTAAGCATGATGGAAGCTTATGATTATAACAATATTGCAGTCCTTCATGTCTATGATGAGCATATTCTATTTGGACATAATAAACATTAAGAGCTTCAACGGAGAACTTCACTATACTAAAATGTTATCAGGGATTACTGACTGGTGGAGCTTTATGAGTATTATTTCTGAGAAAATAGTCACATAATATATTATAATAATGAGCTACTAGTACTTAAAATTAGTGTTAAATTGTGTGTGGCATAGAGTTGTGGCATAGAATTATTATTGTTAAAAACTATATGAATGTAAATATAATAGAAGAATATGTAAAAGGAGTATATGGATATAATACTATTAAAAACTGTTTTTTAAAATATAAAGAGTATAAAAGCATGTAAATAGGATGTATGAGTGGTATATATAAATGTAAATATATCAATAATTTATGGTAATGTATAGTATACCTATGAAAGTAGGAGAATGAATTAATAAAAAGTGACATAGGTATACAAATGTGTGACTTAGGAAGTAAATAAATAAATAAATAAATGGATGATTAAATAAATAATCGGCATAAATATGTATCAATAGTATATAAATGTATAAGAATAAATATAAATGTAAATATGAAGGCATATAAAAATGAATATATAAATAATGAATATATAATATATGTAAAGTGATTAATGAAAATATTTGCTGAACATGCATAAATGAATGAATAGATGGATGAATGAAATGTGACATGAATGAATGAATAAATAAATATGTAGCAATAATGTATAAATATGTGAAAATGTGTAATAGTGAGAAGAAAGAGCATGTAAATGTGTGTAAAGGTGTGGTCCGTCAATGAATGGGACAAGTGAGACCAGCATAAATATAACCCAGACCCTTTTATATAATACATTTTATATTATTCATTACACGGTCATATTTATGCTGGTCTCACTTCATTATTTATATATTCATTTTTATATGCCTTCATATTTACATTTATATTTATTCTTATACATTTATATACTATTGTTACATATTTATTTATTTACTTCCTAAGTCACACATTTGTATACCTATGTCACTTTTTATTAATTCATTCTCCTACTTTCATAGGTATACTATACATTACCATAAATTATTGATATATATTTATGTATATACCACCTACCTCATCCTATATTTACATTTTTTTATCTTTTATTTTGAAAAACAGTTTTTAATAGTATTGTTTCCCTATACTTCTTTTACATATTCTTCTATTATATTTACATTCATATAGTTTTTATTATTAATAATATGCCCACAACTCTATGCCACACACAATTTAACACTAATTTTAAGTACTAGTAGCTCATTATTATAATATATTATGTGACTATTTTCTCAGAAATAATACTCATAAAGCTCCACCAGTCAGTAATCTGATAACATTTTTAGTATAGTGAAGTTCTCCATTGAAGCTCTTAATGTTTATTATGTCCAAATAGAATATGCTCATCATAGACATGAAGGACTGCAATATTGTTATAATCATAAGCTTCCATCATGCTTAAAGACATTTTTGTCTCTAGTAATTATATGTCTTTGACATATAAAACAGTTGATATGCTTTGCATTTATACAACAATGTCTTTCATAACAATATTCTTTGGATATATTAATTTTAAATGTTTTTAATGTGTTATTCTTCTTTTATGTAATTGTTCAATTAGTAATTGGTGATTGTAATATATAAGGGATGGATTTTACAGATATTATGCTAAGAAGAAAGCTAAACCTTAGTGAAAAAGCCATCTTGTCCTGTTTTGTTGATCCTGATTCCAAATTATTTGGATGATTTTGGAGCCCGAGCTGAATATATTGAAAACCATGGATACCAACTGCAGTCTGATTTACCTATAATGCTTGCCTTGAACCACTTTTCGCACTTTGCCTAAAAAATTTTTTACACTTGGCTTTTATCTTTATTTTGTGGCACGAGTGCGTTAATCCGTTGGTTTGAACACTTTACGCTTACTAAAGTATGGAACTATGTTTATTCATGTTGGTCCAAATGATGTCATCTTTAAGGGGTCACCGTCTGTTAGTACAGAAGTTTAATAGAAAAGCTTGTACAGGTGTTGAGACATATTTTTCACAAATCACATATATAGAAACGAGAGCCAGGTCAATGCAAATGAAAATGTTTTTCTTTAAATGCCTATATGAAAAAGTGTCCCATTTTAAAAATGTGGGAATGTTTGTAACATCCAAACCTAATTTTTTGGCATACATGTATTAGACAGGATGTAAGTCCACTTATTAAGACAAAGAAATTTAATTTTTGTAGCATATGTGTTGCAACATTTGACTTACACAAGACAGGATTTTTTCCAGGCTAGAATTTAAACTTTCAGCAGATAGCAACATTTGGTTTATCTAAGTTAGTTGTAATGAAGTTCTTTTATTGGAAGATTTGGCTTGTTCACATAAGACTGATGCTGTTATTAGATGGTGCAACAACATTAAGTGATAAAGCCCTAACTATGTGAATTGATTCCATTTGTGGCTCGGGTGTCTGAGGTGCTGGTAGAAAGCATTCATCAAAGATGCTCCCTGATGGGAGTTGTGGTCCACAGAAAGGAGGTGTCCTCATATGTCAATGAATGTGGGAGAGGGGAAACAGAGTAGATCATAATATAACCTCCTTTAGGAGTTGAAGTGGTTGCCAGCACCACCCCTCAGGATGCCCTGAAGATCCATGCCAGCCTCACCTCACTTGGACAGCATACAAGTGAGGCAGGAGGAGAATACACCTGGCAGTAAATAGAGGCAGGGGGATGACTGGAAAGGATGAAGTAGAAAAAGGAGTAGTGGTAGAAAACTAGATCTGTCAGGGACTATATATATATATATATATATATATATATATATATATATATATATATATATATATATATATATATATATATATATAGACATTCTAACAAAAAAATCACCTTGAAGTGTTACAATAGGGATTAAAGACTTTTAGGAAACATGCGGTTATTACATCTTTGATGACAACACCGATATTGTAAACTGAGTAACCATGAGAATAAAGACAACCCTGTGTCTTAACAGAATTTCATGACATTTTTATTTTGATCTGTTATAGGGGATCAGACCTGACATATAGCCTAAAATGTACTGTTGTAGAAGATGTTTGGTGATGTGTCTTTTGTTATTCATGGCTTCCACTGGAGGACTTTTTGGTTTTTGCTCAAAAGGCAGAGGGAAGCTGATATGCTGAATGGGTATGTGTGTGTGTGTGTGTGTGTGTGTGTGTGTGTGTGTGTGTGTGTGTGTGTATGTTGTCAATTTATTGAGTTTTCAGAAACTCAAAATTCATATCGGTGAGATGTTGTATTTTTCGGCTTTTCCCGGGTAGGGGTCGCCACAGTGGAACTCCGATCCGCTACTGATTGGCAGTAGATTTTTACGTACCGAGTTGCCAGCCCTGACGCACTGAAACAGATTACAATTGTTGGAATGTATAGGCCTCCAAAGTCAAGTATAGATGACTTAGAGAAATTTATACATTTCTTGAATGAAACATAGGAGGAAAAAAATCATAGTTGCTGAGGACTTAACTTAACCAGAAGCAGAGTGGAATAATACTGGTTTTGCAGCATTAGTAAGGAAATTATTTCCAATGTATGTTCAAGAACAACAGTTATTGCAGGTGTAAACAAACCTACAAGGGCAAATAGCAGACTGGCTATTATTTGTATGCCTAATGAGATGATTGTTTCTCATATCATGTTTTGCCAACTCTGAAGTCCATTGTTTATGGTGTTATAAAGGTAAAAATACCATTAGATACAGCTGACAAACTGAAATCTAAATCATTGCACAGAAGATTAATAATAGATCATGTGGAAGTAAAACAAGGTTGCACTATAACTTTTGAGAACTGATATATACAAACTAGACACAGTGTGAGATAAGTTCAAGAAAATTTGAAGAAAGCTTATATGAATATATATATGGGATTTCAAGGTTTAGAAGTAGATTAATATATATATATATATATATATATATATATATATATATATATATATATATATATATATGAATTCACTTCACAATCTTGAAATTCCTAAACATTGAATCTCATATGATAGAGACCATATGATCAATGTTTCGAAATATTGAAATTCTGAAACAACCCCCCCCCTAAAGAAACAACTATTTAAATGTTTCTGCAAGGGGGCTGCACCCTCCACACCCCCACAACTTAAATATAGCAACTCCGAGATTGCACTACAGCGAGGAAATCTCCCATTGCAAGCTGTATGTAGATCTCCAATCAGAATTTCAAAATTCTGAAACTTTGATCATATGGTCTTGACCATATGAATATCAAGGTTTCAGGATTTTGAGATTCTGAAGGGAACATATATATATATATATATATATATATATATATATATATATATATATATATATATATACTTTTAAATACCAAATTACCAAAATCCCAAACCAGAGAATATCGAGACCAGAACGTTGAAACAGCTGTTTCCTGAAAGTTTAAAATATCGACACTCATATTATAAAAACACAAGAAGCAAACCTAACCTTCCTGCCGTACACTGCTACAAAATATAAAAACAACTATTTACTTCTCTATGTTTAAGCAGGGGGAGCAAGCCCTTCTGCAACCCCCAAACCCAATGCTAATTAAATATGTCAACTCAGAAATCACACTACACTGAAGAAGATGGTAACTCTACCACTCCACAGTGTATGGCTGCATATCTACAGTTCAACATAATGTTCTCTGTAAATTTAGACAACGTAATTCTTTAACTGTTGACCATTTACTAAATACATAAACACACCTCTACCTGAAACATTCCTTCATGCTTGCACTTAAAACACAAATATGTTTTTATTTATACAATCTGGTCCACATAGTGCACTTAACCTTCAATTGCAGCAACTGGATCGTCTTTTCCAAAGCTCTTAAAACTCCATACCTACCCAGTGGTTCACTACCTCAGAAATTAATGGCTACCATACTTTTTTTCTCATAATCTACAAAACCTTAAAGGGATACCATACAATTTACAATTATACAACACAATTATTAACTTCTTTTTAGCATTTTGATATTCGATGTTTTAAACATTCAGGAAATAGCAAATTCGATATTCTGGTCTCGATATTTTGTGGGTTAGGATTCTGGTAATTCAGTATTTAAAAGTAGATCCATGTGTGTGTGTGTGTGTGTGTGTGTGTGTGTGTGTGTGTGTGTGTGTGTGTGTGTGTGTGTGTGTATATATATATATATATATATATATATATATATATATATATATATATTTTTTTTTTTAATTTATGGGTGCTGGGCATTGGATTGAAAGAAGAGTGCCCTGGTACCCAATAGAGCAACACGATTTGTTTAACACTGTCACGTGGTTAACAGGTGTGTGAGACTGGCAATCTTGGAGTAGGGGAATATTTTTTCCGCCGGGATTGTGCAATCTTACAGTTAGCATATATAGTTAATCTATATAATTAGGAAATTAGTAGAGGGTGGGGGAGGCACATCCTCCCACATGGGGGGTGCAGGGGGATAGCCCTCTGCAAAAACACTTACTGTTAGTTTAGTCTGCTTCTGGGTAATCCCTGGAGAATGATGTGCAGAATGTGTCAATATTGATGACTTCATTGTTATGAAATTGATCTACTGGGTGTCAGTGCACTGTTTGTTTAATCCAGTGTTCTACATACACATGTATATATCTATATATATATCTATATATATATATATATATATATATATATATATATATATATATATATATATATATATATATATATATATATATATATATATATATATATATATATATGTGTAGAGCCAGACAGGAATATATATATAAATAGATATAGATGTAAGATGTGGTAGGACATATAAATCGATAAACTGTGTGTAGATTGTAAAAATTATTTTCAAGCATATCAGATTGTGTATATATTTATGAAATCTTGTGGGAAGAGTTTGGCTGTGTGAAGAGGAAGATAATTAGTGCTAGTAACATCCATATAACTTTAAATACTGAAATTAAATTAAATTATAATAAAAAAGTAATATGCAAAGTACACTCAGACAAAGCAGAAGGAAAACAGAATTAATGATAATGATCTGAGAAGACACTAGCATGAACTTGCAATGGTATTACATCTGTTATTCACAAGGTTATTTATGTATTGGAAGATTCTGCAAGACTGGAGACATGCAGTAATAAAAACCCATCTTTAAGGGAAGGGCAAATAGGACAAACCCAGATAATTAAACCTTTCTTTAAGGGAAGAGGGAATAAGACAAACCCAGATAATTAAACCTTTCTTTAAGGGAAGGGGGAATAGGACAAACCCAGATAATTAAACCTATCTTTAAGGGAAGGGTGAATAGGACAAACCCAGATAATTAAACCTTTCTTTAAGGGAAGAGGGAATAGGACAAACCCAGATAATTAAACCTTTCTTTAAGGGAAGAGGGAATAGGACAAACCCAGATAATTAAACTTATATATAAGGGAAGATGGAATAGGGCAAACCCAAATAATTAAACCTTTCTTTAAAGGAAGGGGTAATAGGACAAACCCAGATAATTAAACTTATCTTTAAGGGAAGAGGGAATAGAAAAAACCCAGATAATTAAACCTATCTTTAAGGGAAGAGGGAATAGAACAAACCCAGATAATTAAACGTATCTTTCAGGGAAGAGAAAACAAGACAAACCAGATAATTAAACCTATCTTTAAGGGAAGGGGAATAGGGCAAACCCAGATAATTAAACATTTCTTTAAGAGAAGAGGGAATAGGAAAAACCCAGATAATTAAACCTTTCTTTAAGGGAAGAGGGAATAGGACAAACCCAGATAATTAAACCTATCTTTAAGGGAAGAGGGAATAGGACAAACCCAGATAATTAAACCTTTCTTTAAGTGAAGAGGGAATAGGACAAACCCAGATAATTAAACCTATCTTTAAGGGAAGGGTGAATAGGACAAACCCAGATAATTAAACCTATCTTTAAGGGAAGGGTGAATAGGACAAATCCAGATAATTAAACCTTTCTTTAATGGAAGGGGGATTAGGACAAACCCAGATAATTAAACCTATCTTTAAGGGAAGGGGGAAATAGGACAAACCCAGATAATTAAACTTTTCTTTAAGGGAAGGGGGAATAGGATAAACCCAGTGTCCTTTAGACCTGTAAGTGTAATTTCTTGATTTGAGACAATAATATAGACTATTTTGGATAAATTATTGTCAGAATTGGAAAGATGATCTACAGTCTGTCTGCAGGTGACTTGAAAATAGCTAAACTGATTAAATCTATTATATGTAGGCCATATCTTTAACGGAACTTGACCAAATTGACCACTTTTACACAGGAGAATAATATGCTGATAAATACATCAAAAACTGAGCATGTAATATATGGCAAACATGGATTTGAGTAGGATATTTGATATTGCACACAGTGATTGAAAATGCGAATTCATTTAACATCCTGGGTATATGGATATACCCAGCTTTGTGTTTTTCCTGCTCATGTCAGTAATTCGACAAATTATGGCCACAAAACTGCAACTGTATAAAAATATTTTTAAAGTCAAGGAAATTAGAAAGATGAAAGCATTGTTAGCAGTTCATATAAGACTCAGACTGGTGTGTGGGGTAATAATATAGAAACGTTATAAAAAATGTCTCAAGAAACCATGGAACAGTTATTAGTTGCCAAGAATTAAACTAACAACCTTTCAGAAGAAATTCTTTTTAAGGTTGTATGCAAGATTATACAAATCTGCTTAAATCAAAAGCTTAAAAAATCCCAAGACCTTATTCAGGTATATTGTGCATTTAGAGACAACTACCTCTGAGAGTATATGGGGTTATCAAAGAGTAGTAGAAAATCACCAGACAGATGGTGCTGAAGATTATATAGGAATATGAGATACACCTATTGTTTTTTTGACAGAGTAGTTGATACCTAGAACAGACTACCAAATTATATTAACAGAAGTACTAGTTTACACATTTTTAAGAACAGCTTAGATACTAATTGTGGGGAAGGGTCTTTTGGTATACTGGCAGGCTAGAATGGCATTATTGCTTGTACCTGAAAAATATGTATGTTTGAATAAGGCCAGTTTACTCATAAAATAAGGTAAAGATTAGAAAAAAAAATCTGTCTTTCCAGCATGTTTTCTTATGTTGGTGGACACAAATCCTTCATTCTAGTATTATTGAAGCTGTTTGTTTTATGGGTATGGGTTTAGTCACAGATGGATCAGAATGCAAAGCACAGATCTCCTCATAAGAATTCATAAGTGATCAATTATAGAAATATTGCTTTGAGCCTATCTTGGTAGCTAAGGGATTTTAGAACAGCAATCATCTTGGGAATGAACTACTGGAACCTTTCTAGCTATGTGATGTGTCTTAATCTACATCAATAACAAGCATCCCTCCAGATTAGTTAAATAGGATGACACATGGGAGTTCCTTTACATCCTGATTACCCTAGACAAAGTTTCATACCATATCCTAGTAGGATATAAGTCATCCTATATGTCTTATGAAACCCATAGATCATACATAGACCTAGGAGATGCTCACAGTCCACCCAATACCATACTTATGGGAGATTTTAATTATCCCTCTATAAACTGGAAATCCTACATGACCCCAAATTTGCAAGTGCAGAGATTCCTTGAGTTTGTTAACGCCCTGGACCAGTATCTGCATATGCCTACTATAGGTACAAACATATTGGACCTGGTACTCACAAATATAGAAGAATGCTGCACCCTCCTCCATGCCATGTCCTCTCTGGTAATGTCAGACCATAAAGCAGTCTTCTTTGAAATAAGAATCAGTTTTGTAACTCCAGCAAATTGTGTAACAGTTAGAAACTACTCCAAGACAAACTACCTTTTATTAAGTGATAACCTGTCAAAATGTCAAGCCCTTCCAAATTCAGATAACAAGCAGCCTATACAGAACTATTCATAGCATATCTGTACAACAAAGTCAATGACTTCATAGAAGCTGTTGTGCCTACCAGAGTTAAGTGCAAATCTAAATCAAAAAACAAACCACCCTGGGGAAATCCAAAATTAAACAGGGTGTACAATAAAAGAAAAAAAAGTCATAGCTAAAATTAGGAAGCATAACACCAAAAAAAGATAAAAACGGTGTCATCAAACTAAATGGATAACTTAAGAGGACTAATTAAATCAAACAAAGCAAAATTTGAGGTAAATATAGTATCTCAGGCCAAGAAAAACCATAAAGCCTTCTTTTGCCAAACTGGTGGTAAATGGAGCCATGTATGTAGAAATTGGAGATACAGCAAATCTTCTGGTTGACAAATTCAGCTCCATCTTTACCCCCAACTCACTGCTAGCCACACCCCAGGAATACCATCTAACATAATCCCTCTATCAGGAGGGAGCATGTGTTAGATGCACTCTCAAAGGTCAAGAATACAGCTTTGATAGGCCCCTGATAATATCCCAGGATGCCTCATAAAGAGCCTGAAATGTGACCTGTCATGGCCACTGGTGTCACTATCCATCCATACCCTCTGCACAGGCTTCATGCAATGTGAATGGATGACTTCAACAGTTATGTCTCTGCACAAGGCAGACCATCAATGGATCGTGGGAACTACAGACTCATTAGTGTGACTAGTGTCATATGCAAAGCCATGGAAACAATTATCATGGAGATAATTAACAATGACATAGGAAACCTTCAGACACTGGACCCAACCTGATTTGGTTTTGTCAAAGGCAGGTCATGCCTACTGAACCTGGTGGACTTCTTTGAGAAGGCCACTAAAGCAATGGATGAGGGCAAAATGGTGCTTGTGGCCTACGCCACTCAGGCATTGTAAGCAAATTAAAATCATTCATAAAAACCCCAAAGATACTAACATCTTACAGGAAGGTCTAACACAGACAAATGGCTGGTGCCAAAAGTCACAGCTTAAAAGTCAATGTCAAAAAATGCATAAAAGTGCCTTTTGGGAAGTTGACCATCCAATAAAACTGCCTCATTGATAATACACTCCTGAAACTAGACACAGTAGTCAGGGATTTGAAGACTTGTGTAAATAGTGACCTGGCTTTTGATCAATATGTGTCTAATGTAAGAAAATCATTCTCTGTCACTCATCTTATAAGTGAGGGTATTCCATTTAGGAATAGGGAAGTCATTATGCCATTGTACTCAAGCCATGATCAGACCCATGATTAAGTATAACTCTCCTTTCTGTACATACCAGTCTAGGCAGATGAAAAAACTGGAATGTCCATAGAGGTTCTTTGCAAAAAAAGAACTGGAATGTCCACAGAGGTTCTTTGCAAAAAAATACAGGGCATAAACACAATGTCCAATGCAGATCAGCTCAAATCCCTATCTCCATACTCTGTTTCCTACAGACTGCTGAGAGGTGATTTATGCCTGGCATACAAGGCATTTTCTATCCTACTCTGATGGACATTTTGCATATCTAGAAAATGAAAGGCACAAGAAGTACTAAATCTAAAGATTTAAACTTTAACTGTGACTTAAATAGGACATGTAAGGAGAACAGGTACATATCCCAGAGAATCCCCATTCTCTGGAGTAGGATTCCCATCCAAGTAAAGCAGAGTCCTTTCTTAACCCTATTCAAACACAACCTGGACTAGTGGAGGGGAAATTGGAATTCACCCCTGGTCTGATACCTATGACTCTAGTGGACAGAGGCAACTGTCAAATCATGTTCTGACTAACATACACCCTCCTTAAATAAACAATAGGGCATAATAACTCATGGGATACATTTTGGTTGCATGGCTGGGCTTAGTGGCCATTAGCCTAATATACACCTATGAACCTATAGGCCTATGGACAACTACATACCAATAGGAATATTTTAGTCTGCAGTTGGTTTAATTAGAGCAGAGTGCAGTAGGAGAATAACTTTCTTCAATTAAGATGACATGTCTTCAAATATCAGTTGTACTAAATGGATGGATTTCAAGGCTATTAATGCTATATGCTGGTCAAAGGAGAGGGAGCAGTTGACCTAAGTGTTAAGATTTTTCATTACTGTGTCAGTTTGGTGAGAGATCAAACCTACTGTATAAACTGAAGATAGAAATTTTGTTTTGCCCAAGGCAACAATGCTAGATTTTTGCTTTTAATTTTAGACCTTTTTCAGTATACCACTGATTAGTGAAGACTAGTTCCTGCTGTAGTGACAGTATGTCAAGGAGTGTTCAGACAATAACACCCAACTTACAGTAATTAGCAAACTTCCTTAGCCACTGATCTGGATTTACTGTTTGGAGGTCAGAGAAGAAAATCGAAGAGGACGGTCCCAGCACTGATCCCTGAGGTATGCTGTTAGTTACTTTCTTGCTTTCTGTGATGGTACCTGCTACTCTATCTGATGAGTTTTATCTTTTAGTTAGTTTGTTATTCATATCACGATGTATGGGTGTACATTTAGATCTGTGAGACTATTTACAATATCAGCATGGGGGGTGTCAAATGCTTTTTAGGTAGGCAGTGTGAAGATTGACAGCTATCTGTGGCCTCTGTAACCCTCTTCAAGAAGCTTTCAAAGACAGCAATTGTGACGTCTGGTGAATATCCCACCGGACTGCCACCAATAATGCGATGTACCCTTCAATCCTAGGTCAGTAATTATGGAACTTCAATCCTCACTAATGACTCCAATGTGAGACCATCAATTTAAAGAAGAGTATTATTTCACAATTTCCCCTAAGAGCACAACAGGAGCATGCTCTGTAGCCTAGGACTGGATTGTATACTTATGTCCACCTCTAATATGATTCTTTATTACACACTCCAGAGCAATGTGTCCCAATCTTAGACCTCTGATACACTCACATTTAAATAAATTGAGTCTCACACATCCAAAGACTTTTGGGAAAGCCTGACACAGATTTTCAGCTGTGTTCCTTCCCCCAAAGGATACTGTAAAACGCTGCCACCAACCAGAGTGTCTACATGCCCTTTCAAAGAGGTACCCAATTATTAAAATTAGGTATTAAAACCAATGGTAGCAAATAGCAGGCAGGCAAGCTTTTGGAGTGACCCAGGAATTATCAAAGCAGGTATAAGCACTCTTAATCAAAGAAGAATACACTGATTGATCAGCCACAATGTAAGATAATAAAAATATTCAATAATAAGCAAAATTATTAAAAATATAAAACAGTAATTTCAATAAACAAACAGAATTCAATACCAGGAAAATTAAATTAATTCTGAAGGATAGACATTCAACATTTAGAAATTCAGACTATAATTTCCTAGCTAACTGAAGAACACTGTCCTAATCTAAACTAAATGTCACTACAGAGCAAAGGCAGGCTTACAGTTCTTGGTGAGTCCTTTGCGTATCCACTGCTCAGTGCAACTATGTACTGTAAACTGAACTGAACTGAGCAGCTATAGTGAACTTAGCTGAACACAGCTGAACAATGGTTTCAGCTGTTTAAACTGTCTTCAGCAGGTTATTTTATAAGCAAGGTTAACTGTCTCAGCTGTTCCAGTTCTTATTTCCATTTCACTGTTTGAAAGTCAGCAGCCAGCTGTTTATTAAAGTTCCTCCCTGTCTTTCAGTCTCTGAAAGTAAACACAGAGCAACTAGAAAAATTTCAATGACATCATCTGTAGATCAGCTGACAGTTGGTTGACAGTTGACATCAGCAGACCTGCAGTTAGAATCACCTTCACAAACATGCGCAGTTAGACATGTAACAGAACATTGTTCAACTCTTGAAAACACCCTGTGCAAACACAGCATTAATCAACATACAAGAACTTATTTACACCATCATAGCTAGTCATGCTGGCATATAATACACATGTTACTCTGAAATTATGTGCAAAACTTCAGCCGGTCATGGTAGCAGATGACAGTGTCTAATTTCTTCACATTACTTATGATCTTCCTTTGACAAACCAAGTTGCAGAAGGTTACGGTGTGTACTATTTCTGATATTACACTTTATAAAGATTCATGTATGTATGTCTGTATGTATGTAAGGTAGGAGTACAGATTTTGGAACAAGCCTGTGATTGAAGAAATATCATAGATTTAAAGACACAGATACATACACAAACACACATGTACACACGCGTGCACACACACATACACACACACACACACACACACACACACACACACACACACACACACACACACACACACACACACACACACATATCACTGACAACATTGTAGAATGACCAAACATGGAATCTTGTAACTGTATGTAGGCTGCAGATGAGCACAATATAGCATGCTGTGTCCATTGCATTTTCACCTGTTGTGGACTCATTTTGCAATTAAATACACTTAATAATAGTGTACAGAATGCTCTTACTATATGCCTTACATGTCTACAATCAGCTACAGAAGCCACATTATACCTTGACAGCTGATGGCCTTTTTGGCCCTGTAGCAAACCACAAACATGCAAAAAGCTGGACAGTAAAGCAGAAATCTAGTCACTGTGATGCTGGAGCACATGTATCTGAAGTACAGTTCATGATGGTTGAACATGCATTCATTTCTTGTTCATTTTGCATGAAGAAGCCTTAAGTAAGATCCCTTTTTACAAATAAAGAAGTAAGTGAAGTAATGGATAGACTGACTGGTGTGTTTTTGTTTTTATCTGTATTTATCTGTACCATGAACTCAGTTACAGCTATATGTTAAACCAGGAGTGATTGTTAACACGAGCTAGACTGACATTGCCTACATCATTGTGGTGTCTCATCCTATGTCACAACAGATCACTACAGCACATTGTTCTTATGCTTTCAGAATGATTTTGAGCACTTTAGTCACACCTGTGGTGGTTGTTTGATAGGTTCATAGGCTGGTGTAAAAATCAGAGTTCTGGTTAGCTTTAAAATATTTTATTGTAGTGAGTAACATATACTAGCAGCAAGTATAAATGTCATAGCAGCATATTCAAATAAGTATAACTGAAAGCATCAATATATTTAGATCAGCATAAGTAAAAGCACAGTTAAAATAATTTCATCTGAACAAGTGTTGCATCAGACTTTAACTGAACTGCTATCCTGAACACAACATATTATATCATTTCAGCTCAGTGATTTTCCTCTGTAAACTGCATCCACTATCCCTAACCTTGGTTCTCAGGCCTTGCCTTGTTTTGCAGCCTTGTGGGTGTCTAGATGTTTCATCATTTAATATTTTCTTTATTCTTCCCTTGAGAAATAGAACAGAAAAAGAACAGTCTGTAGCCTTTCCTTGGGAACTGTTATCTCTCATGCTTGACCAGCAAGGTTATGGGAACTATCTCTCATGCTTGACCATCAAGGTTATATTTTTCTTTCAGCTTAACTGTCCTTTTTTAAAATGTATGCATAAATGAAACACAATTTCTAGGTCTATTTTACCTTTTAATTTGTCTAATGTCTAATTACTTTAAAATGGAAGTCCCTAATTTAACAGTTGCCCCGAGGTCCCTGATGAAAGTCTACAGGGACCTACTTTTACAAATGTATCATATCTGTATGACCAATAACCACAATAAGGGAGAAAAAGGTGTAATTGCAGCTTAGAAAACAGTTATCCACATCTCAATGGAACTCCATAAAATAGAAGACTATTGATGGGCTTAACAGAGTTTTAATGCAGTAAGAAAGCACACACATAAATGATATTCCTTGAAAATACGTTTATGTCTTCAACTTCATCATATACAATTAAAAACCTAAATTGCATACCTTAAATACTTCAATTAAATACAAATTCACCAATAAAACAGTAAATCTCTAAAATTAACATTTCATGTAACATTTACATTTCATGCAAACAATGTATTGTTATATCTATACCATCGATACTCTACTATATCTAAAGAAACATTAAAAAGAAAACAATAAGCTGTAACAGTTTTATTCTCTGGCACAGATACTGTTTTACAGTTACTTGTCATCTTCAAGTGTAGTTCTTCTGCTTGTAATCTAGTCGCACTAGAAGAATGAAGCATCCCAGACCTTGCAAAGTGCACAATCATGCCAAGCAACAATATCAATGTGATCCCTACACTCCATCATTCCAAGTCATTGCTGGGGTATTGAAAAGGCCTCCCTGCAGTTCCACTGTCCTTTGCTGTGTCCCTTGTACCATTAAGCCTTCCAATCCCCCCTCACCCATCTCTTGTGCAAGGTTGGATGACTGTTGTTGACAGATGTCCATTTTAAAAGACTATATTCAAAAAATCCAAAGCAGCCAGCAATATATTCTGTATCACAACCCGTAAAGCACTGAAAGCAGTATACTTTTTTTGAATTTGCATCCACACTTTTAACAAGCTTTAATTGATTAATGTGTACAATTTTAAATTTCCTGTCTCTGTGATTCTTATCACCCATTTTGATTTGGTACACTAGAGGCCCTGTTTGACTATAGTCTATGGTCCTTCCCAATTTGAGGCAAATCATCCCCCAGACACAAATTGCTTTAACATGACCTGTTGGTCCTGTTTCAAATGTACAATGTCAGCTAGATTTTCTAAAATCTTGTACATACTACCTGCATGAAACAGACTCATGTTGTTGATAGATTTCTGCAAATATTGTAACCAAACCTGCTGATATGTCATAGTAAAATAAGAAGACTGTGAACCCAAAGATGAGTCAAAGGGAAAATGTAATGGCATTTCTTTCCTGTCATTAACTCAAAAAGTGAAATTCCTGACTTAGCATTAGGTGTTGCTCTTATTCCCAGTAAATTGCCTGGCAACTGCATGACCCAGTTAGCTCTCTTCTCCATACAAGCTTTAGCAAGTCTCTCCTTAATGGTCCTATTTATTTTTTTTACTATTCCATTAGAACGTGGGTGATATGGAACATGGAATCTCTGCTGTATCCCTAACAGATTACACACTTTTTTCATAACCTGATTTGTGAACTGAGTACCATTGTGAGACTCAATGATCTGGGGCCATCCTAGTGGGAGAAAATATTATTCCATAATGCAGATGCTGCAGTTTTTGCTGTCATGTCCTTGGTGGGATAGCCTCCACCCACTTGGTAAAAGTGTCAACCATTACCAACAATTATCAGTTACCCTTTTGCTGGAGGAAGACATCCTGCAAAATCTATCTGTATACTGTGCCGTGCTCCTTCTGAAATTGCCACTCTCTGCAACTGAGTTTTTTTTAATGTATGGTTAGTCTGCAGACATATTATACACTCCTCCTGAATTTCTTTACATAATTTTTTCAGCTGAGGATTCCAAAACATATTCTTTATGATAGGCTAGATTTTCCAAAAACCTACATGACCCAGTAGCTGATGATTGCACTTGATTAGTTGCTTAGCCAATAATTTTGGTATGTACGGCAAAAGTGACCCTTGTTCTGTTTTGTACACATACAACCTTACTCCAGGAAAAGGACTGGCAACTTCCCATTGTGTCCTTTCATCAGCATCCCCCTGCATGTCTTGGATCTTTACCAGATCTGCCTCAACTGTTGAGCCCACTTGGCTTACCTCTGTTATACCTTCCACCTTATTCTCCTCCCACTGCACTGGATATACAGGAATCCCCTCTTTGGCAGCTTGTTTTTGCTAATGCTTCAGCTATGGAATTACCAGTAATGTGAAGATTACCGTCTTTCACTTGATGTGCCTTTTCTTTGCACTACAATACAAGTAATTTAATTCCTTCAGAACTGCTGCATGCTGTAACGGTTTACCTTTGCTGTCCACAAAACTCCTCCTAGCCCAAATTTCCAAATATATGGTAAGGGCTGTTACCACATAGGAGTTGTCCTTCTGGTAAAATAAATCATAATATCTTGGTGAGCATACCATGTAAACCCATACAGTTTGTAATTAATTTGTTTGTATGGATGTCAGCTTTAAAATGCTACATTAACCATTACTGCATGATGCTCCTTTAAAGAAATATTCACATAAATGTGATTAATATTATATTTCTCATAATCTACTAATTAAAGCATAATATATCATCAAATGGTAACAGAAAGAGACTACATATCAGTATACATGTTGTGTGGTTCAATGTCAGCTTCAAAATGAGGCATTACTTAGCATGTTAACATGTTCCCTAGCAAAGATATTTACCAAAATATGAAAAAATATCATAATTCTCATAAACTAAGTCCTAAACAAACTGTGATATCTGTACGTATGTACAGCATACAGACACAGTTCTTTTACCATCTTGAGTGCTAATATTGTCTTCAAAATGAGGTACTACTTAGCATGCGGACATGCTCCCTGACAAAGTTATTTAACAAAATATGAAAAATATCATAATTCTCATAACCAAAGTCCTAAACAAACTGTGATATCTATACACGTGTACAGCATACAGACATGATTTTTATCATCTTGTAAGTACTAATACTGTCTTCAAAATGAGGTACTACTGAGCATATTCACATATTCCCTGACAAAGTTATTTACCAAAATATGAAAAAATATCATAATTCTCATAGCCAGAGTCCTAAACAAACTGATTTCTGTACATGTGTGCAGCATACAGTTCTTTTGCTATCTCAAAATGAGGTTTTACTCAGCATGCTGATAAGTTCCCTAGCAGACTTGTACAACAAAATATGAAAAGTATCAGTGGCACTGGAAGTCATCTGGAGTGCCCCATACCTGTGCTTGCAATGTGATACGTTTTAGCAATGTGAATAACAGAGGCAGCTGCTGATGGTTTTACCTGACAAGTGATAATGACTCAGTGATATACTGTGACTGCACATATTGTAAATTAATAATGTGATAATGAATTGCATTTAATTACTGCAAGGTTCTGCAGGCTCAGACAAAGGTGATAATTGCTGCACATAACCTGTCGAGCAGACATTCATTACATTGGTGCACATGTAATTTAAGACTGAATTATTGCCATCTCTCAGGAAAAGACCAGAATAATTTAGTAAAAGTTGTATACCACCTATATATTACTGAGCCCTTCCTGTCACCTAAATTCTACACATGACGGACAGCCAAAAATATTGTCCAAAGTATATGGCTGGCCCTTGCCAGAATTAGTGTGCAAGTAATAACATTTATCTCACTGAGCCATCCACTGATTAGAATCAGACACACAAATAAAATCAGAAATATCTAAACTATATATCTGTTTCATCCATGACAGAAATACTGCAAAAGTAGTGATAACTGTTATCTCACTGAACCATTCCTCTGATTAGAATAAAATGCATAAGTGACAAAGATAGAACAATTTTCCAACTATTGTCCAAAATATCTGGTTGAGCAATGCTACAGCTAGTGTAAAATCAGTGACATAGCTCACTAAGCCTTTCCTCTCATCCAGACATGTTTTGTCATATCATATGTAACTTATCCACTTGACATTTTGATCCCCGGAAAGATCCATCTGCCTGGTATTGCATGACAGTGTTGGAGACAGGTACGTCATGATGCTGAAATGTAGCTACCATCATTTTATCCTTCAAACCAAACCACTACCAGCATACCCCCCTCCATCTAGAAGTCCATCATAAAGATACACTATTTCAACCACAGCACTTTATATATTTTTCAACAAATTCATCACCCAATCCCCTAAAAAAAGTTTCACTTATATACCAAAAATCATGCCATCTACTCAGCACAAGTAAAAAAGAAATACATAAAAAAAGTTACCCCCACTGTTCCCCAGTGCAGGCTCCTTATGTGTGTAGATTATTCTAGTCCAAATACTACTATGGTCAAGAGTTAAGTGTCTTACCCCTGGATCATGTGCAGCTTGTGTGACCCATGCTGAAAAAGTGCACACATCCTTCAAGCTTGCCTATATATCAATGCTCAACAATTTTTTTTTTTTTAAATTTGACAACTGTAAACTTGGGTTTATCACTATAACTACGATTCCCCTTACCATCTCTGAATCCAGGCCCTGCCATCTCTGAATTTCAGCTAAGGTTCAGCAAAACTTTGAAGTATACCATAAGGAAACAAATCTTAACAGCAGCATACAGTATAGACAGTTGATATATTGCTCTTAGACTGTGACATTATTTTATTAAGAGGCTCCCAATAATGACTGCTTAGGTGCATCACACAATATGCAGTACAGATGATTTTCCCCAGCTGTGTTACTGGCTCAAGAAAAAAAAATGTCTCAGTATTAACTTCTCAAAATCTCCCTCAGTGCTGTTTGATAGCTATCTTAACTTATCACAGCTCTAGATAACTCAACAGACAAAAAAGCTGTAAATATTTAAGAACTGATCTAGATCCTATTCTAACCTTCAAGTCACACACTGAATAAATCACAGCTGAAGTCAAGTTGCATGTTCAGTGTTTAGCCATTACCTTCAAGCCAGAAGTGATCTTGCAAAAATGTGCATATACCCCACCTAGAATATGCTGTCCCAGTCTCCACTCATCCCAAAACATACACAGCATCCAAACTACAGTCAGCAATATATGCAGATACATTCTCTCACCGAGGCTTGAACATTATTTAATGTCCAACCCTGACCAAAGTTAGTTGTTTTCCTGTTACAGCCAGATCTATACTACTGTTCTCAACCTTTACTCACAAACTAATATGTAACAGTTGCAGCCTTTCTCTCAAAAATAAAGAACACAGAACATCCCCATAAGTACTGATGTCTCAAAATGATGGTAGACTAGCCTTTTAGAGACCCCGTCATTCAAACTACCGGAGAAAAAAATTCTGCAAACTGGAATCATCTTCCAGCAAGCAATTGCAAACTGACAAATTGTAAGCACTTTATTAAAAAAGCAAAAACATTTCCTTAAAAAAAAAAAAAAAAAAAAACACCCAGTGCAACTATTACTGGACAGTAGCTGATGTTCTTCTAAATGTCTGCTCAGTTAAACCAAAGATTTATTGTCTTCCTGGTAGCCTATTATAACGTTGAAACTGGTGTAGCATTTAGTAGTTGTAAATATGTATATAAACTAATGCAGAACTCCAAATATATTTTAAAATTCCACCTACCTTTAAAACAGACATCTGTAGCCATTGCAGGAAGACTAATATAATAAGCTCTTCTTGTGGTTCAAATATCTTCAGAGAGACCATACTAAGTGTAATGTTACAGTGAGAACCTCTCCAAACAGAGATTTTGCAAGTGTGTAGCAATTTAAAAAGTAATAACTTGTGAGCTGTAACTAAGACCGACTAATCTGCTTTGACACCCAAAAGAAACTCTTCCACACATTCCCTTCATAAATATAGTCCTAAACGAAAGCTAATAAATAGCTCAAGATATGTCTTTACTAGACTTCCAGTTCACTAAACTTTATTGTATTCTATCACATTAGGTCACACTTAAAGCTGCAAATTGAGCAGGGCTTATGAGGAACAGAATGCGGATTCTCTGCTTTCTGACATTACACATCCTAGGGAATCTAACACTGAACCCAGTCACTTTATGCAATAGTCCCCATTCACAATCCATTTTACCACTACCACCCCTCCCTTCACATTTTCTTTACTCCCTATCTAGCTATCTGCTTTCTACCCCTGGAAGCTATTTACAACTACTTCCACATAGAGGAAGCAGTCAAGATGACTTAACTGAAACCTGAATGTGTGACTGCAACCTCTGAAGTAAATTAAAATGTTCTCATAAGTGACATGTTTGTTTTGTATTACAGACCTTTATGTTTCTAATGAGGTCTAATGAACTGTGCTGCTCTCCTTATCCCCGCCCTTCTAATGTCACATCTTCTTCAGCTTTTTTGAATTTACCCTTCAGTGTACCGCAATCTGTCTATGTTATATTTCCCTACTTCATCAAAATATGTTCCTGAAGTTCAAACTGTGCACCCCACTTCCAAAAGAAATTAATACAAAAAAGGTCATAAACCTAAGCACTACAGCAAATCACGTGGTTGTGGCTTCCCATGTGGCAATACATGAGCAAAATCTCCCTCTGAGTTTCTTACTTCTGCTTCCTTCTTCCCTAATGTTCAGTCTTTCTCTGTAGAAGAAACTCCAACTGTTGCAAACACAATAGTACAGAGTAGCACAAAGTCCCAAACTAGTGATGTTCCTTTCCACAAGTTTATTTTCTACTAGCACACGAGTAAATATAAAATAAAAACCACTGCGCTTTTTGTCTGAGTTTTACTCGGACTTCTTCAGACATTGTATTAACATAAAAACAGGTTTTAAATAACCTCCCTTTCCTAATTCAACCAATGCCCTTTCAGTAACAGTTCCTTACTAGTTCTTAAAGGTGCACTCGCTCCAAATACCTCCTAATTTCATTAAACTAAAACAACTCTCTTATAATAGCAATGTTCACACAAGCACATTCCTTTCATAATGTTCTTACAATGTACTCCTTCTACTTATTATTACATATTCAACATGAGTAACATAAATACCATTCAGGTATCAGCATTTTTGACCAGTGACAAACCTAGTCGTCACTAAGTCGTGAGGCAAAGGTTCCTGAATATACTTCCTTGTCATGTCCATCACCGCCCTCGTGTGATACAATGGTGTCATTCATTCATAAAAACTATACACCAAGTTCTGCAAGTGGTTGTTGCTGTTTTAGTTTGCAATTAATTATTACATTCTAAAACCATAAACTTAGAAGTAGCAATGGGTGTGTTTCAAGTACTAACGGAATTTAACGTAAAGTACTGTTCAGGCTCCTGGTGACAGGGATCTAATGACTAGCGGTCAAATGTTCAGTCTGTCTACCTATTTCATTTTATTTTTCTTTTATGTCCAAATTTTAATCAGTTGTTAATTTTTGCTCTCCCTTGGTTAGACAAATTTTAAAATTTGGTGGACATGATGCCAAATTAGTCAAAGGGCTTACCCTTCCATTTTACGTTTTCCTTTTGTTAATTAACTCTTAGCTGTAATTCAATCTACTCATATGTTTAAAACTACGTTGGCTAAGGTGTGTCCAGTTCAAGAAGTCGTGGTGTACTCACCACGGTCTTCTGACATACCCTAGTGTCCCACCAAGCATTCCTACTTATTCACTCCAGTGCTTAAATCTCCTAATAACAACCCCACCATTCCAGTTACCCCTATAAAAATCTATTATTCAGTTAAAATCGGTCCTAAGTTGTCCCAATAAACATTCTCTTGTCTCATAATGTTGTTTCTCACATTCTGTGAGGGCTATGTTTACCTTAGAAGGTTTTTAAGTTTGAGTATACAGGCTATAGAGCATAGGTCATTTAGCCCTGATTCACTATAGGCTTCTAATCTTAATTGCCAACTCAATTCACTTTTCTCCAAAAGTAACTTTTTAAAGGTGTCATTCAAATATTTAGTATTGTAATAGTTACTTTCTTTCCCATCAGTTGTACTTGCAATAATCCTGAATTTAAAATGATGTTCTGTGTTTTGGTTACAGTGTCTTGCCAGCGCATCTCAGTGTTTTCTTTTTGATAGCATACACATGTTCATAAATTCTATCCCTAAAACGTTGGTCAGTTTTACCCACATAAAATGCGGGGCATTGTTGACATTCAGCTAAGTACACTACAGATCTTGTATTGCAATTATAGTTCTCTTGGATAACAAATAGTCTGCCCCTAACTTTAAATAATTTTTCACTGCTAATGTAACTACAATAATGACAGGCCCCACATTTTTGTGTGCCTACTATATTTCTCTTACTTTTATTGTGTGATTTCAATAGGTTTTTCATGTTAGGGGCCCTTCTAAATGTTATAGTAGGGAGTCCACCTATCCTACTGGAAATGTCTTTATCCAATGATAAAAAGTGCCAGTATTTCTGAATTGATCTTTGAATGTCTCCTGCCACTGGGCTATAAGTAAAAGTAGATGAAATCAAAAAGTTCTTCTTATCTGAAAGCTCCCTAAGTTCATTTTTTTCATGGCAAAAGTCATTCTCTTTCAAAGTGGTGGTATTGTCAACATCTCTAAAGGTTCCCCCTGCATCTGTACTTTTGTTCAAAATTGGTTTATAAAAACCTCTCTTCCTTTTTAGTTTTACCTCCTAAAAATTTTCTCTCAAAAAACTAACCGGGTAACCCCTATTTATGAACATAGAGTGCAACAATTCACACTCTTCTTCAAATTCAGTCAATTGTTGTCATCCTGGCTGCACGTACAAGCTGACCTTTCACTACCGATTTTTTCTGATGCTGGGGATGTTGACTAGTGAAATGTAAGAAGGCATTTGAGTAGGTACTTTTCCTATAAATTTTTGCTGTGTACCTACCGTCTTGCCTATTCTTGCTGAGTTCCACATATAAATAGTGAATCCTGTTTTCTTGGAAATTTTTAGTAAATCTTAAAAAAACTGCTGGTAGTGTTAAGGAATTCTACTAAACTGTCAGCACAAGTCTTGTCCCCTTGGATAATCATAAAAACATCATCCAGGAATCTTTTGTAAAAAGTTATTTTTTCTCTCCACTGACTTTGGAAAATGTGATAAGTTTCCCAGTGGGCCATGACCAAGTTAGCAAAGCTGGCTCCCACTGGGGACCCCATTGCTACTCCCACTTTCTGCTGAAAATAACTGTTGTTAAATGATATAAAATTGTTTTTAAAAATTATATCCAATAGTTGTTCCACCAGCAAAGTTTCATTCTCAGTTGCCCCCTTACTTTTAAGATGGTCCACAACCCATTCAATCCCTACATCTTGTGGGATGCTAGAATATAAATCACATACATCGACTGTCAAGAAGTTGTTGTCAGCATTAAAGTCTAATTTTCCTATTTCTTCTAAGAAGGACCAAGAATCCTTACAAATTTGTGTTTCTTTTTCCACAAATTTCTTTAAAATTGAGTCGACAGCCTTAGCACAGGGGTATGTGATCGACTGTCTAGCATCTACTAACAGTCTAAATGGAGGGTCATTCAAATTTTTGTGAATTTTAGGGGTCCCAAAGCCCTGTGGAATTTTAGGGGATAACATTGTCAAGTAATTGTTTAAATTTATATCAGTCAAACCATCTATGAATAAATCATCAATAAACATTCTGATCTTCTTGTACGCAATGTTCATTTGGTTTAAACTGGTTTCTTCATATGTCCCCTCCTCTAATATTGATGTTAATTTCATGATGTAATCAACATTATACATCACCACTAAGCCCCCTTCCTTGTTCGGTTTCATAATTCTAATCGGGAGGCTATGAAACAATGTTAGTAAATGTCGCTCTTCCTCAGTGGTGTTCTCAACATTCCATCTCTTATGGTTATTGTTAACCAACTGTCTAAATTCATGTTCACACAAGGCCTCAAACATGCTAATGGTGGGATTAGATTGTGGATTATACGTACTGGCTACTCTTAATTCATTGTTCCCATATGATGAATTTCCTAATAATACAGTTAAATTCAGTTTACGAATAAACAATTTGAAATCAATAAGAAGTTCTGCAATGTTACATTTGTTTGTTGGAACAAAAGTCAATCCCTTCAACAATAATTCTACCAAAACTGTATCAATACTACATTCCATGTAGTTATAGATTTTAAAGTCCTCATCTTTGTTCAAAATAAGTCTATATGGTTTAGGATCTAATTCTTGTTGTTGCTGCGTGCGTTGTACTTTTTCTTGGGTGGTTATTGCGGATTCTGTTCCCAACCATTCCGCCTCCCCCCTCCATAGTTTTTTTGATGTTGTTGTTGTTCCTTCTGCCATTGATTTTGCTCATGGTGCTGCTGAAAGTGGTGGCCCTGATGTTCTGGGTCACTATTGTGGTCTCTATTAGGTGTCTCTACAAATCCAGTAGCCCCATTAATAAAGTCCATACTGTCAGCTCCCTCCTCATTGTGAATATTATCCATTCTCATATAAGGCCCTCCATGTAGTTCCTTTTTATTAGAATATCTCTGTCCAGGTAACTGTTCTCTCCTATTCCAGTTCCCTAGATTCTGTGAACTCAGTGGTTTAGGGTATGCATAGCCTTCTGAATAGGCCCGCAAGTCTCTTTGCAATTTCTTTATTTTAATGTTCTTTAATTTCTCTAGTTGTTGGGCAATACTAGTAAAAGTTCTGTTCTATTCATATTGATAACGGTTAAAAGCCAAGTCTTTTTTTATCTCCCTTTCCAAGGCCACAGTTTCCAAGGTCAGTTCATTTACTTGAACTTAATAATGTTTGACCATGCATTTCAATAATTCTAGCCCTTGATTATTAAATAGTTGTATCAATTCTTTATGAAACTCTGAGCCTTCTATTAGTCCAGTAGGGTATGAACAGTACCTCAAGCCTTTCGGAACTATTTTTTCTTTGATACATATATTAAAATAATTTAATTCCAATTGTAATTTCTTGATTTTCAAAAGTTTGTTATCAAAGAATTTCAATTTATCTACTAAGGGCTTGTGCTCCTCGTTCATGTTTACATTACTGTCGCTAGGTTGTGCATTGTCTAAACTCAATTCATCATTCAGCCAGTTTGTAATGTCATTCATGTAATTAACCCCACATTGAGTATTATTGTCATTATTATGCATGTTCACATGAATGGTGTTTGTGTTCAACTCACCCGGGCTTAATAGTTCTCCTCTGTTACTGTCTTGAGGTTGAGAGGGAGGTTTATTCTGCGTTTGGTGTGTATCACCTTCCATTCGCTTGTTGCTAGTCACTACTGTCTTTCCGTTACAGGTTACTAAGTTGACCTTCGCTGTCAAACAGTCTAATCGTTCGTTCATTAATTCCAGTAATTGGATCAAACTACCCTTCTCGAGTTCATCGCTATTTGCTGAAACATCCATCCCAGTTGTTGGTCGTCGATGCTAACTCACGACACAAACCGGCACCAATAAACGAAACTCCAACTGTTGCAAACACAATAGTACAAAGTAGCACAAAGTCCCAAACTAGTGATGTTCCTTTCCACAAGTTTAGTTTTTACTAGCACATGAGTAAATACAAAATAAAAACCACTGCTAAAAACAAAAGAACGTGTCGTTAAGCGCTTTTCGTCCGAGTTTTACTCGGACTTCTTCAGACATTGTATTAACATAAAAACAGGTTTTAAATAACCTCCCTTTCCTAATTCAACCAATGCCCTTTCAGTAACAGTTCCTTACTAGTTCTTAAAGGTGCACTCGCTCCAAATACCTCCTAATTTCATTAAACTAAAACAACTCTCTTATAATAGCAATGTTCACACAAGCACATTCCTTTCATAATGTTCTTACAATGTACTTCTTCTTATTATTATTACATATTCAACATGAGTAACATAAATACCCTTCAGGTATTCAGGTAGAAGGAGTACATTGCAAGAACATTATGAAAGGAAAAACCTTTTTTTATGTTAATACAATGTCTGAAGAAGTCCGAGTAAAACTCGGACGAAAAGCGCTTAACGACACTTTCTTTTGTTTTTAGCAGTGGTTTTTATTTTGTATTTACTCGTGTGCTAGTAGAAAATAAACTTGTGGAAAGGAACATCACTAGTTTGGGACTTTGTGCTACTCTGTACTATTGTGTTTTCTCTGTAGAAGCTCAAACCCCAGATTACCTAGAAGTATGGACACGTTTTGCCTTTCTTGTCAATCCTTAGGAAAGGGGGATCCGTTTTTCACTGAATAGGGAGCAAAGGGATCTTTTCTGTTTCGGCTTTGGCATTCACAGCAGAGTTTAACCTCTCAAGGACCAAATCGTTGATGTGCAAGGCAGGGGAGTGACAGTGGCATGTATACACAGGAAATGAGCACATCATGTGATCTTATGCACTGTAACCCAGAGTCTTATTTTTTAACAGTAGAAGTACCCAATTGCAAAATGTCGGGATGGGTTTTAAGCTGACTTTTTTTGTACTTGAGATGCTGAAGCAGTCACAGCAAAATAGAAACAACAGTGAAAGTGAAGGTTGTAATTCTTCAGTGTTCTTTGAATTACTGAGTGAAATTCTGTGTACAGTGTCCCATTTTATCTAGATCATCTAAATCCCTGTGTTTTTGCAAGAAATTTAAAGCATGTTTTAAGATGGGTTTGATTGTGCCAGTAGAACTGCAGTTGCTAGCTGTCAAACGTCTTACTTTCTCGATTGCCCAACATAGATTTAGGTCTCTTGATCATGTATGTGTCCATCTTGCTGTGATCACAAGAAGATACGGAGTGCATAGCAAGCTGATTTTCTTTAAAAAATCAAACGTGAACATTATGTTGCTCCACACTGAAAACTAAGTTGAGAAGGTAACTGACAAAGTTCAGGTACTTTTTCAACTTAGTTTTTAAAAGTTCAGCTAAAATGTGACTATAAAGTTATTCGCGGTTGTGGAAGGCACTCGGGTGTTAAAGCATACAATTCCTAGTTCCTCAGAGAGTGGTCAGCTGTAAGCACCAAGGTACCAAGGGACAGTACTCAGGGTTAATGAGTTAATCTTATGAGTGTCTGGTTGAATAGTGTTAGTGTAAACTGCAAATCCTGTATAATATGTACCTTCCTCATAAAACCTTGAACCATCCACATACACACACCTGGCCTCTGTATTAAATTGGTCTGAAAAAGGTGAATTAGGGACCGTGTCCATCTGTTCCTCACAAACATGAGGAGTCCCTTCATAAAGCAACTTTTGAGATAGGTAATATTTCTTCTCAATCTCTAGTGAAATGTTCTTCTGTTCTAAAACTATAATCCACTTAGATAATGTGGCTTGATTCACAACTCTGCATCTGTCTGAATACAGTAGAGTCTTCACTGTATGGTGTGGTGTTTGCACTATTATTGGAGAGAATTGAATTATAAATTCTGACTGCTGAATTCCCCAATATATAGCTAGCAAAGCATTTACACAAGGGTGATAACCCTTCTCCACTGATGTCAACATTCTGCTGAAAAAGGTAATAGCTCTTAGCCTGGTCTGAAGATTCCTTGATGTAAGGTATGAGGCTATCTCTGTAGCAGGACTGCAGAAATGCTGTCATTCCCTAATGTTGCTTAAAACTAAAAAGGATATTCCGCTGCTGGTATGATTAATTCAGTAACTACTGCCAGCTTTTGCTTCAGTGTCTCCACATGTGCTCCTGGAATTGTGAACTTATTTACTAGCCTCAAGTCTAATACCAGTCTGTAACTGCCATTCTTCTTCTTTACTGGCCACATTGGTGAATTACATTGGCTTGATTCTCTGACTATAATACCTTTCCTTCCCAGTTTGTAATGCATTTATGAATATCCTCCATTGCTTCTTGTGGAATGGGGTACTGTTTCTGATAAGGTAATAACCTGTCTGTAGGCTCCTCTGCCCATACAGTGGTGTTGGCAACCAAACCACAGTCTGTTTTATCTTTAGCCCATAATTCTGGAAATTCTTGCATCAATTGCTATCTTAAATCCTGCCCCTGCTTTGTGCAGTCTACTGCACACAATTTTTTGAACATTTCTCTTGTCTGTATCAATGTACAGATCATAGCAGATTTACTTTTTTACAATCTCTTGTTTTTTAAATCTAATACATCACCTAATTCTGACATAATGTCCATTTTCAAAATGGTACTGTCACACTGAGGATGTTACACAAATTTTGCTGTTATCCTTTTCCCAGGCTGATTGGCTTTATTCAAGAATTTAATTTGCAAAGGCTTGCTGCTGACTGCAGTTATTATTGTCCCTTTAAACCCTGATTTAGTGAGAACTGTACTTAGGTCTTCTGGCAGAGGTCTGTTTGTAACTAAAACTGAAGACCCTGTATCACGTAACACATTGTGCCACAATTTCTTTCCCATGAGTAATGAAATGTATGGTCTGCTGTCCTTTCCAACTTGGAATGAAGTCAAATACACCAACTGATTTGGTGCTGAACTATCACAGCCTTTATATATTCTGAAAATTTGTTATGTCAGTAGCAATATTAACCTGAGCTACAGCATATCTCTGATCATCTCTCAGGTTCAAACTTTGAATACCACTTATGTCATTCACCCTGTCATTGACCATAGTAGGCTGCCTTGTATCTGGAAAGCTAACAGTATTTCCGGTGTCTACCCATGCACTATGCGCACTCCCTTCAGAAAACAATAAATCAGTGTCGACTTCACTGGGAGCAGGAGGTGTAGGAACTGTTGATGTTGTGTCTGGTTTAGATTTTAAACAGTACAGACAAGGATACAATGAATCATCCAGTGAATAACTAGGTGGTTTGTCTGTAATTTTACTCACTGCTCCACCCCCATATTTTCTAACCTGCCTGGCTTTATTGGAAATGATGGGAACTGGATCACTAATACCAGCATTTACATGCTTGTATTATAATGTCCAGTATTTAGGACACTGTTTTTTTTACATGCTTAAGCTTTTTAGAAAAAAAAAAAATTCAACTGCTGTGATTAGTGGTCTGTTTTACTGCTGTAATGTCAGTATATACAGAAAAAAACGTATTACTGGCATCTGATGCTTGCAAAATCTGTTTCTGTCTAACCACTAAATGGACACCTTCTTCTAATATTTTGGCTGTGGCAATTACATTTAAGTTGATAGCTGTATTTGAGTCCATGAACTCTTTGCAAAAAAAGTTTCAATCACTTGTTTCTGTACATCATCCTGTTTCATTTGTCTGTCAGAATAATTGTGCACTATGGCATACACCAAATAAAACAATGCTGCAGTTTCCATAAGATTATCTGTTCTGGTTATTCTGAATTAATATAGCAACCTTGGGTCAAAACATGTTTTCTGTATTAAAGCCTGTAAAGCTTCATGGGCACAAAGGTTATCAGGAGGTCAGGAGGTAGGCCATGTACTTCAATGTAAGTCTTAAGAGTTTTAGGAAGAAAATCTTTAAAACATTTTGACAATTCATGACACCAACTAACCCCAGTATTACTGGACCAGTCTTTAAAAACCATAAGATTCTGAAATAATCCCTTCCTGTCATCCCATTTAGGAAGTAACTATAATAGTTTTGATGTATGATACAAAGTTTGAGCTGTGGTTACACCCACTATATCTGCAGCCAAAGATTCAGACTGAAAGGAAGATTGGCCTTGATCTGTCATGCCTTTTGCAGATGGTTTTAAGAACTGTTTATTAATCTTAAGAAAGTTCTTTAGTGCATTAATAAGTTTCCCCTGCATCTTGTCTAAAGGTAGTAATGTATCTATCCTTGCCTGTAAGCCATTTTTTATAATTTTCAACCAATTTATCCTGCTCACCTTCAGCATTACTTGTAATTCAACTGGACGGAAATTTCAAGAACTTCTGCTGTAGTAACTAAGAGACTGGGAGAACAGCCACTGTGAACTTACTGAAATATATGCTGTACTGGTAACTGGACCTGAAAGGGTTATGCACTACAACTGTCTCTGATCTTCTGATTGTCCAGAGTAGCTGCTGGGTTGCAAGAATTAGATAGCAGGCCTGTTCGGGTGCCACTGTAAAAAATCAGAGTTCTCGTTAGCTTCAAAATATTTTATTGTAGTGAGTAACATATAGTAGCAGCAAGTATAAATGTCATAGCAGCGTATTCAAATCAGTATAACTGGAAGCATCAATATATTTATAACTTCATCTGAACAAGTTTTCCATCAGACTTTGAACTGCTATCCTGAACATAACATATTATATCATTTCAGCTCAGTGATTTTCCTCTGTAAATTGCATCCACTCCCACTAACCTTGGTTCTAAGGTCTTGTCTTATTTTGCAGCCTTGCAGGTGCCTGGCTGTTTCATTATCTAATATTTTCTTGATTCTTCTCTTGAGAAAGAGAACAGAAAAATAACAGTCTATAGCCTTCCCTTGGGAACTGTTATCTCTCATGCTTGACCAGCAAGGTTATACTTTTTTTTTGCTTACCTGTCTTCTTCTAAAATATATGCATAAATGAAACATAACTTCTAGGCCTATTTTACCTTTTAATCTGTCTAATGTCTAATAACTACTTTAAAATAGAAGTCCATAATCTAACAGTTGCTATTAGGCTAACTGCCCTTGTGGGACATTTTAAGCCTAGCCAATTACTCCATGTGAGAATCAAACCCTGTATCTTGTGTCTATAGGGTAAACACCTTAACCATTATGCCAACCTCCCATTCCAAAGGATTTGGAGAAGTACTAGAATAGCTGCTGTTGCAGGCAAATTTAAGCCTAGTCAATTTCCCTTTCAAAGGTAGAATCAAACCCTGCATCTTGTGCCCTTGAAGCATATAGCTTAATGATTATGCCAAACCTTTACCCAAAAGGGACTTGTCCAACGTATGGTTCAAACCCATGATAGAGCAATTAAGAGTGTCATGCTCTACTAACTGAGTTAGATGCACTAGATTGCCTGTTAGTTTGTTTATTGCTTTATTTACATATTTATTTTCTACATGATTGTGTGCATTCATTGACTGTAATAGTGTAATGATCCAAGCTGTCCATTTTCAAATTCAGCTTCAGTTCACAACCTGATAAAAAAGATACAAATAATATAAGAGGTTGGTTACACAGTAATTTACATTATGAAAACAGTAGTATAATTAAAGATGCAGAACAGTTGTGAGAGTAATCAGTACAAGGTAGGCAATTGGTTGCTAAAGTTCTTAGACTAGGAGTAAATAGACTCGTAAAGGCATTTAAACTGCATAATGAATAGTGTACTGCATAATAAACATCAACAAAGAAATACAAAATTTTACCACAGAAGGACTCATTTACAGAGCAATGTAAACTAGTAAAGTTTGTGAAAGGCAGATCATGCCTCCTGAACCTGATCGACTTCTTTGAGGCCTTCACCAAAGCCGTGGATGAGGGTCAGGTGGTTCACACAGCCTATCTTGACCTCACCAAGGCTTTCGACACCATCCCACATTCTGGAATTATAGCTAAACTCACTATGCTAGGTATAAATCCCTATGTGACAAGATGGGTTGCCAACTGACTCACTGACAGAATCCACACTGTAAAAGTTGCAGACTCCAAATCTGACCTCAAAGCAGTGAAAAGTGGAGTACCACAGGGTTCTGTCCTGGCTAACACAGAAGGCCTCTGGCTAATGAAGTTCGCAGATGACTGCAAACTAGGAGCCATAGTCAAGTCCCCAAATGATGTGGACATCCTACAGAAGGGCCTCACTGAGACAGATGCCTGGTGTCAGAGCCATGGCTTCAAGCTCAATGCCAAAAAGTGCAGTGTCATCCCCTTTGCTAAAAACTCTGTACCCATGAATTACCTCATAGGTAGCAATCTACTTAACACTGAATGCGTGATAAGAGACCTTGGGACCCAGGGGGACAGTAGTCTCTCCTTTGATAGTCACATCGCCACAGTAGTCAGGAAGTCCTTCTACGTGGCACACCTCATCATAAAAGGGTTCTCATCCAGGAAAAAAGAGGTCATTGTTCCCCTCTACTCCTCACTCATTAGACCCATTATAGAGTACAATGCCCCTTTTGGAACGTACTTCACAAGACATCTGCAGCAGTTGGAAAGGCCACAGAAGTACCTCACAAAGAGGATTACTGGCCTCAAACAAATGCCCTACACTGACCGCCTCAAAAAAACTCCAGCTTTACTCCATAGCATATCGCCTACTCTAAGGTGATCTCTGCCTAACATATAAAGCTATGTCAAACCCAGAGCTGTTGGACATGCTACACCTAAAGAAATCCCAATCCCTCCAAGCTACACACTGTAATGACCTAAACCTTGTCACTACAATAAACAGGACACGCTGGAGGGATAGATTCCTGTCCCAGAGACTTCCTATACTCTAGAACAAGTTACCCGTCTATGTCAAGCAAAGTTCTTCATTAGCACTCTTCAAGAAAAATCTTGATGAGTGGATGGGAAATAGGAAATACACCCTGGGGATCACTTCTGTGTCTCTGCTGGACAGTGGCACAGGAAAATAACTTTCTTGGGTGGCATAAGCTTTGGAACCTTGCTGGCTAGGCTTATGTAGGCCCTTGGGCCGATAGCCTAGTACCTACCTATGACCCTATGAACATATAAAGGTACACTATTTTACAGTGAGATATGTACATCAGGAAGAGAAGGTTAGTAGGGGAAGAATATGTGGATGTAATAAGTGAGAAGGGAGGTTCACCATTTCACACTGAGATATGTACATTAGGAAGTGAAGGGTAGTAGGGGAAGGATTTGTGGATGTAATAGGTGAGAAAGGAAAGTGTAGATTGGGACATTTAGGAAGTTGAAAGTTTTATGAAAAAAGATTTGGGAGAGGGAGTTTTCAGGAGGAAAGATGCAGAAAGGTGAGATTTATGAAGAGGAGCTCGGCAGGGAATGGCACAACATTTTATAAACCTGCATTTGATGTCTGGATTAGCTAAGGCATTACTGGAGGAAGATCTGAGTATGGGTAGATCTGGGAGTCTCTGTGTGTATGTGTGTGTGTGTGTGTGTGTGTGTGTGTGTGTGTGTGTGTGTGTGTGTGTGTGTGTGTGTGTGTGTGTTTTATGGAAAGAGCAGATGTGTTGAATTTGTATTACACCAGGACGTGTGACTGCTACATTAGGTTAAACATCCTAATGAGGGGAGTAAGGAGACCCTCCAGTAACTGCCAGCACTAAGAGTGTAGGAAGTGCTGTTGAACTATTTTGTGGAATAGATTAATAGATGGTGCTGGTTCTGAGGCAACTGGATTTGGCAGGTAGTGTTTCACCTGTTTATGGAAGTTAATGATCAGTTGTAATAATTTAATATCTTCAGTAATGGTTTCTCAGACTTTGGGGATTTATTACAGAAAAAAGCATGTTCTGTGCATTTCAGGTGGTTGAATTTGTGAATGGTTTGCAGATTGAAAAAAGGACCTTGGGTTTTAAAAGAGGCGGAGTTATTTCTGGAATTCTCTGAGCATAGAAGGGGTAGCTTTCCTGCCATACCAGTTGTATAAGAGGTACCGAGAAGGAGGGAATATCTTTGTGGTGAAAGCCAACACACTCTGGCTAGGCTTATAAATGCCCTTGGGCAGATAGCCTAGTACTTACCTATGAACCTATGGTATGGTCAGCCATTTAGCTTTTGCAAGTGTGAGGCAGCATCATTCTCTTTTACAGGGATATGTTAATGACCAAGCAGATGTTTGAGGTGGTTTGTAGAACAACACTGTTCATTTATGAAGCAGAAGCAATGAGTGGGAGATCATATTCTAACAGAAGGAGGAGGACTCCTTACCTATTGCTGTCCTAGCTTTTATAGAGAGGAAGTGAGAAATTTTCTTGCACATTAAGAAACATTTAGTAACTTTAGAAACATGAATGTGATACTCAAAGTTAAGAGAAGTAGCTAGCTGAATTTCAAGGTGTCGGTAGCATGGGAATGATTCCAGGAGCTGTTTTTTGTTGTAACAGATGAACCAGGAGTTGTAGAATTTGAAGACTTTTTGCAGTATTCTGCAGAATATATATATATATATTTTAAGATGATTAGGCTTAGTCTGGTTAACCAGTTACTGAGGGAGGTCAGGTCAAGTTCAAGCTGCTGTTTTATTGGTGGCAAATGTGGGGTCAGATCTGTAGGTGACCATGTCATCTGCAAACGTTAGAAATGGGCAAAAGTGGGTGTCCCAAAGGAAGCTGTTGTCAAAAAGAATGTAGAGAATAGAAGAAAGTATTATGCCTTGAGGGACACCTTTGGAAATATGAGTTACAGGAGGGGATGTGGATCCAATTTGTACACTGAATTGTCTGCAAGAAAAATCTTTAAAAAAATAGGGCCACATCACAGCTGATGCTGGCATTTGTTAGGGATTGTAATAGGACAAAGTGAGTGGCATTGTTAAAAGCTTTTGTTAGGTCAATAAAGATTGCTCCAATTAGTAGCTTTGGTATCTATACTAATAAAGATATCTTTTGTCCAAGTATTTAGGGCAGTCATGATAATTCTTCGATGTGTAACCTGTGCTGCTGGTAACAAATTATAATGTTAATTTTTAAGTGGTTGGCTGCATATAGATTTGTTTTTTGAAGATTTTTCCTATGACTGTGAGGACTGAGACAGGTCAAAAACAATGGCATAGTTAGAATGTTTTGACTTTGGAATTAGTTTGATTGTGGTGATTTTCAAAACTGAAGGTTTATCTTTTAGAAGAAACATAAGCTATATAACCTCAGGTTGTCTTATTGTCTGAGGTTTTTAATTTTAATTATTTGTTTGAATTCTTCATTAATTACTTCAGAGCTCTGTGAACATGTGTACAGCATTATTAGCCAACACCCAGCTTTATTCATCTATATTCATTTGATGCTTAGTAAATTTAGTAGTTATATAATTTTCCTAATATTAACATGAACTTATACAAGTCTTCTAAGGGTCACTTGCTTCTGTTTGTTATACAGTGCATTTAATACCAGCAATAGCTTCACTTTAACTAGTACGTGTAACTTCTATAATTAATAGCTTTGCACTCTAATTTTTCTTGACAGATCCACTACCCCCAAGATTTATGTCAAATGAAAATAAATCTGCTTCCTCCTCAGTTATTTAATTAAAGACAGCTAAATTAACTGTAACAAAAATCAAGTTTTACTTCTATTGTTTTTTTTGGGAGAGAGGACAAAATACCCATGATCTGTTACCACTGTGGCTTATTTGTTAAAACATCTTTGCCTCCCACTTAATGTTACCAACTCAAAATGGTGATCTTTGACAAGTCAAACTTTTGTGTGCAGTATAATTTCCTTAGCAAATTCAGCAACAGCATTTTCTTAGACCAATATTTTCAGTGCAAGGGTCTCCTAGAGTATGTAAAAGCATTTTTACATAAACACTTTTTTGAAATTATTTGCATCTTTTTCCTGCAGACATTTCCCTGTTGTTAACTATTCTACAATGAGAAGGCAAACTACAATGTTATTGCAAGGCCGATAAGACCCATGCTCATCAGATAAAGGTAAATAAATGCAACATTTTATATTGCTTGCAGTACATTTTTGTCATACAGGTTTGAGTAATCTGGACATGAGGCATAGAGCTGATAAAATATAGAAAAGCATGTTTGCAAGGCACAGTGAGAATATCCATGAGAGTGAAGTACAACTTTTTCACTCTTCTTTGAGTATTCTGTATAGCTAGCTGCTTGAAAATAACCATGGATAATGACAAACACATTTCACACAATATAAGTATGTTTTTCCTGAAATAAAAGTTTTATCATTTCAGAAATTATATTTAAAATTCTACATATTTGAAAACATTACCCATGATTAGGTTTTTATAATAAAAAAAACATAAAGAGGATCTATTTTAGTATCTTCTTTTGTTTGGTTTTATGAAAAAGTATGATTTTGTGAAAGATCGGCGTTGTCATCAAGTTATAAATTTATCAGAATGGTAAGATTTATCATATAGCAAGTTAGGCTGAACAAAATCAGCAAAAGAAGCAAACTAGATTACGGCCTCACTGCGCAGATTAAAATTTATTTAATCCAAGCTTAAAATACTATATAAAAAGAGAGAGGAATACATCTAAAACAAGGTAAGCACTTTCACATCCTCAAACAGGTACTTCATCAGACCATTGAGTAACTGCTACGTAGAACTGATTTATACATGTAGCTAAGCTGTATAGCCTATCAGGAATTACCTTTGCAAACTCCACGAGCCCAAGTGAGACTTTAAAGAGACACACCCATTAAGACCATGGCCTTTGTCTGACTGCAGGGTAATAATCCATTGCACTTTTACCTGCTCTGTCTTATTCCTGATGTTACCCAAATGTCTACTAAAACTCATTGAAAGGCAAAGACGTGATCTGTTCCAGTACTACTAATATGTTTGGATATAGCATTTGTACGGACTCCCCTACTAATCTCACTGACATGTTCATGTATTCTTTCTCTGAGAGAGTGGTTGGTCTTCTCAACATAAAATGCTGGACATTTTCTGCATTTAGCAAGATATGCCAAATCTCTACTTGAAAAGTAAGCATGTAAATTAAAACTAAACAGCATGTCAGAGTCTGGATGTAAAAAGTATTCTAATTTTCAACATACATGCAAACTGTACAGTTCCTACAGCTAAAAAGTGGCTATTGTCTGTGGGGTCACGTTTTTGATTGATGTCTGATCATAACATGGCATATGTTTCAGATTCTTTTTCGTCTCAAAAGTAAAATATGGAACTGTCCCAACAATTTTTCTTATCTTGTCATCCACTGTCAAAATATTCTAATTCTTCCTCACAATGTTACAAATCTGAGAGACATCTGATGTAAAAGTAACGCATAATCTAAATCTATTATTTTGCATGTGCCTATCCACCCTAGATGCAACTTTATTATGCTGCATATAACATTTAATAAACTAAGGACACCCTCTGTTTCCTTGCCCACTCCTTCTACTGTTAACTTACCAGTCATGTCACTGTCCTTGTACCCTCTATCGATAAGTTCATCTTTAAAAGAACTCATAGTTTGAGAAAATAGTTGTTCATCACTTATCAAGCAGGAAAAACACATGGCACTTTTAGCTGTAGAAACTGTACAGTTTGCATTTATGTTGAAAATGTGAATACTTTTTTACATCCAGACTCTGGCAGGCTGTTTAGTTTTAATTTACATGCTGACTGTTCAAGTAGGGATTTTGTGTATCTTGCTAGATGCAGAAAACATTCAGCATTTTATGATGGGAAGACCAACCACTCTCTCAGAGAAAGAATATGTGAACATGTCAATGAGATTCGTAGGGGAGTCACTACAAATGCACTAGCCAAATATATTAGTAGTACTGAGTTATACATTTAATGAGTTTTAATAGATGTTTGGGTAACATCAGGAATAAGACAGAAAAGGTAGAAGTATGGTGGATTATTAACCTGCATTCCCATAAAGGCTATGATCTTAATGAGTGTGTCTCTTTAAAGCCTCGCTTGGGCTCCAGGAGTTTGCATAGGTAATTCCTGATAGGCTATACAGCTTAGCTGCATGTATAAATCAGTTCTGTGCAGCAGTTACTCAATGGTCTGATGAAGCATCTATTTGTAGATGTGAAAGCACTTAACTTGTTTATATGTATTGCTCTCTCTTTTTATATGGTGTTTTAAGCTTGGATTAAATCATTTTTAACCTTCACAGTGAGGTCGTGTCCCAGTCTGCTACTTTTGCTGCTTTTGTAATTTGTTTTAAAGTGGAGGACTGCTTAACTCGAGACAGAACTTTTTTTTTTCTAACTTAGGCTGAACAACAAATACTGTTTTGTAACAAATATTATTTGTTTTTCATTTCAGGATGGGAAACTGAGACAGAAAACAGACATATTGTATGTTTTTAACTGCAGTTTACCCAAGATATGGAAAGGATCAGTGTGCTTCTTTACCTGTCAGGAGGTAACCTAAATGTAAATACTTCATTTAAAAATTGTGGTTCCTTAAAGTTCACTACATTTCAGAGTAACATTGTATACTTTTTTCTACAGCTTTCAGTTTTTCTTCAGCTTTGATCTATCAGCGGCATGTTTTTGTGAAACAAAATATGACCTGGTACCAAGCTCAGTTGTACTGTCGAACAAATTACACAGACCTGGTGTCAATTAAGAGCAAGTGGCAAATGGACCTTGTTAACAGCTTGATTACTGTCAGAGACATTCCTGGTGTATGGATTGGTTTATACCGCAATACCACCACTTACCTTTTCCAGTGGTCCAATGGAGATCCGTTCATGTACTCACGATGGGTCACTGGGCAGCCTGGCCAGTGTAATAACACGTGCACTGCCATGTCATCATCTTGGGTAAAGCGTACTTGTAACATAATAATGTATTTTGTCTGCTTTCAAGGTAAGAATTCAGTAAAACTCCTTTACTAAATGAATCACTCAACAATTTTTTAATGGCGCATCAGAAAACAAAACAATCATGACTCAGGCATGCATCATAAACCACTGAAAATATTTTATAAAAAATGTCACAAAAATAAGTGAAACCCTGCATTTATTTTATAAGATAATGTATGTTTTAACATTTCATTTATATTTATCTTTATACACTGGATGGTGATTTTTCTAACAGAGCTGCTACAATAAGATAAGTAATACATTCCTGAACTAATGAGTAACTTGTTCTATTCCTGCATTTGTACCTTCTGTCAGTTACATGACTGCGCAGAGTCCTGCATTTGTACCATCTGTCAGTTACATGACTGCACAGAGATGATAAAAAGGAACACAGAAATGGGTATTTACATGGCTCATCCTTATTCTACAAGTTTGCCAATTTATGGCCAGCAGGGGTTCGGTACCATTTTTTTTAAAGCAACAGCCTGTCATTTTTAGGAAAACAAATTACTTAGTTTCTTTACCCACACAGGGGAGTGCATCAATAATACACTGGAAATGCACATTAGATTACAGTGCAGCGTATGCTGTTTTAACATATAAAGACACAGCTATACGATTAACTTGCATTCTCTTCTGGTATGCCTTTAACCACACTTAAATGAATGCACTTAACCTGTTAGCATCTGAACACTAAAGTCTTAGTTTAAAGTAAGCCTGATAATCCACAAATGTATTTCCAGTACAGAAAAGAGTAATGCATATTAGATAGGTTCACCATTGGTGCCTTCTGTGGAAGGTTGGGCTGGCAACTCGACACCGTAAAACTCCACTGCCAATCATGAGCGGATAGGTGATCCGCTGTGGTGACCCCTAACCAGGAAAAGCCAAAAGAAGAAGAAGAAGATAGGTTCACCATTGACCCAATGAGAACCTGAAAATACTGCCTATAATTAGGCTTACAATGTGCCTGGTAAAGTTTTATTAGTAACTTAGAACCAGTTAGATCCATTTGTGGCTAATTTCAATGGCAGCTTAAAGTCTGTGTATTTAATACATGATCTCAGAGGCTGAAGCAGTCAGTTGAACATTAAAGGGAACTCTCTTCTCACTTGCAGTAATTTGTTTTGCACACACTGTTAATACAGTCATATCCCAAGTTTAGCCACATCTAAAAGTGCATTAAACAGGATGCCACATTTGCTATCATACTCTAATCTGAAACAAAATAGCATCCTATTGTAAGAATTTGTATAAAGATAAAGCTCACTAGCAATTGCTTTGTGACAAATTAATGAAACCTGAACTTATATTTTTGATTTACTGTACCCTGGAACTATGAATGTTGCTGATTGTGTGCCTGTGAAAATCTACTAATAAAACTTTACAATCTTTTTTACGTATTCCTTATTTTTTACCTATTTACTTATTTATTTTGCATGCTACTGATGCATTTCTGGAGTGCTTCACCTTGAGCATTCACAGAGAATACTTCTCAAGGAATAAATCAGTGAAGAAATAACAGAGATTACACACACAAACACACACACACACACACACACACACACACACATTCATTCATTCATTCATTCATTCATTCATTCATTCACTTACTCAGTTACTCAGTTACTCACTCACACTTAGTATGTACACCTACAGAGAAATTAAAGGATCACTGATTTACCTACACAAGAAATATTTAGGATATAATAAAATACTCTAATGGGACAATAATCTTATAATTTAACAATTCTTTTTTTATACATAAGGGAAGCACTTTGGGATTGAATTTGAGTGATTTTATATATTTAAAATAAAGTGTTATCCATATAGGTGTCCAAGTGCAATTTATTGAATTATATTCTGATAATCTTATCATCCTACTACTGTTAATAATATTAAAATACAGTCTGAAAGCTGGAAGGTTTAGTCCCCCATTTTGCTTCTGTTTTATTAGTTTGTAGTATGAAACTCTTTGCAGCCTTGAATTTAGCAGCCTTGAAAACTCTACAACCCTTACATCTCGATCCAAATCTGAATCTTAATAACTCAATGCTTAACCTGAATAACTTTCCCCTTATTAAAGAATAAAAGAATTATGGATTTCTTCCCATTTCGGGATTGCTTTATGACAGAAATAAGAACTCATCTGTGGCTACCTAAGGCATACACAATTATTCTAAGGCAAATCACAGAATTATGCTCTTGACATCTATATAACAGTGATATAAAAATTGGGGACATAGAGAACTGTGAAACCTTGTGGAAGCTAATGTTATCTAGAGAAAAAATGTTGTCAAACACATACAAACTGATAACTGTGATTACATTTCAGAAAGATACTCTCTTTTCTAAATATTCGGTTGAAGTGAGCCCTTCAATAACAGAGAATCAAATTAAAGAATCAATTAAAATAACTTACAGGATAATCCCCCTGAAAAAAATGAATGTATACACAACTTATGATTGTAAACAATGCCTATTTTACCCCGTAGTTCTACATACAATGAACACATCCATTTCACCAATATGCCCACAATGTGAGCTCCAAAACGAGGACTTCATACACGTTTTGGAGTTGTAAATGTGCATATAAGTTATGGAATTCTCTAAAGCTTCAGCTCCAAAAGATGAGATATGAGAAAACGATGGTGACTTGGGAGTATACACTACTTCATATTCCCCACACGGATTTATCAGCATCTCAAATCCAAATCCTTATTACACTCTTCCTTCTCATGAAACTCTATATTGCTTCCAAATTAATGGATAGACTAACAATTACATGGGAAGACATTAAGCAAATGGCTATCAAACACTTGATAGCATACAAAATGGTTATTTATAATAAAGAAGAAGAGCTAATCTACGTGAATTCTGGGCAACATTTTTGACATTATATCTTCCCAGTAACTATAAATATTTATTTCCCATTTACACAAAATATATTGTATTGGATTATTAATCAGATTCTACTCTTATTCTAGGTGTAGAGTATTTTTGAAGTATACAGGTTACTAAATACTTGACTGTCATAAAAGAATGGCACCTTTGTAAATAAGTGTATTATCCTTTCTATGTATGTTTGATATAATTCTATTTACACTCTATTTATGTAATCTGTTCATGTGTGAAAGTGCTATTTGATAATATAAAACCAAATAAAGATTTCTGAGAAAAAAAAGAAATATTTAGGATATGTGGGAAATGAAAGCACTGATCATAAATCTGAATAGCCATAGGAATGCTAACTGCTGCATTGTTGTGCTTTTCACGCTGCATATTGGAAACAAACAAAGAAACAAAAAGCACACACACACATGCACACACACAAACATGCAGAATCCCACACACACACACACACACACACACACACACACTTGAATTGCAAATTACATTTTATTGTCTTGTGGTATAAAAGGTAAGCAGGACGTCTCATATTGTTTGTTTGCTTGCTTGTTTGTTTTACTGAGTTACGCTATGTTTTCCTCGGAAAGAGAATGGTATTACAAATGGCATATTAGAAATGTCCTTCAGGCAAATGAAACATGTATACAAAATAAGGTGAGGCACTAAATGAATTCTAAGAAATGACTCCAACTTATTGCTTAACAATCTGTTGCAGTTAATTCCTGGTAGTTAAAAAATGTCGGCTTCTTCATGTCTGCTAATTTTCTGGCCATCTGCATGAACCACCATCATAATTATCATCATCTTCTTTCGGCTGTTCCCGTTAGGGGGTCGCCACAGTGGATCACCTGTTTCCATTTCTTCCTGTCCTCTGCATCTTGCTCTGTCACACCCACCACCTGCATGTCCTCTCTCACCACATCCATAAACCTTATCTTGGGCCTTCCTCTTTTCCTGTTACCTGGTAGCTTCATCCTTAGCATCTTTTTCCCAATATACTCAGCATCCCTCCTCAGCACATGTCCAAACCAATGTAATCTTGCCTCTATGGCTTTGTCTCCAAACCTTCCAACCTGGGCTAACTAATATACTTATTCCTAATCCTGTCCACCCTTGTCACACCCAATGCAAATCTTAACATCTTTTAACTCTGCCACATCCAGCTCAAACTCCTGCCTTTTTGTCAATGCCACAGTCTCCAACCCATATAACATAGCTGGTCTCACTACCCTCCTGTAGACCTTCCCTTTAACTATTACTGGTACTCATCTGTCACAAATCACTCCTGATGCTCTTCTCCACCCACTCCATCCTGCCTGTACTCACTTCTTCACCTCTCTTCCACACTCAACGATACTCTGAACTATTGACCCCAAGTATTTAAACTCATCCACCTTCGCCACCTCTACTCCTTGCATCCTCACCATTCCTCTATCCTCCCTCTCATTCACACACATATATTCTGTCTTAGTCCTGCTGACCTTCATTCCTCTTCTCTCCAGAGCATATCTCCATCTCCCCAAGGTGTCCTCCACCTGTTCCCTATTCTCACTACAGATCACAATGTCATCTGCAAGCATCATAGTCCATGGGGACTCCTGTCTGATCTTGTATGTCAACCTGTCCATCACCATTGCAAATAAGAAAGGGCTCAGGGCTGATCCTTGATGTAATCCCACCTCCACCTTAAACGCATCCGTCACTCTCACTGCAGACCTCACCGCTGTCACACTACCCTCGTACATATCCTGTACCACTCTTACATACTTCTCTGGCACTCCTGACTTCCTCATACAATACCAAAACTCCTCTCTAGGCACCCTGTCATATGCTTTCTCTAAGTCTACAAAAACACAATGCAACTCCTTCTGACATTCTCTGAACTTCTCCATCAACACTCTCAGAGCAAACATCGCATCTGTAGTGCTCTTTCCCGGCATGAAACCATGCTGCTGTTCACTAATCATCATGTCCCTTCTTAACCTAGCTTCCACTACTCTTTCCCATAACTTCATGCTGTGACTGATCAATTTAATCCCTCTGTAGGTACTACAGCTCTGCACATCACCCTTATTCTTAAAAATCTGTACCAAAACACTTTTTCTCCATTCCTCAGGCATCCTCTCACTTTCTAAGATTTCATTAAATAATCTCGTTAAAAACTCCACTGCCATTTCACATAAACACCTCCATGCTTCCACAGGTATGTCATCTGGGCCAACAGCCTTTCCATTCTTCATTTTCTTCATAGCTATCCTTACTTCCTCCTTGCTAATCCATTGTACTTCATGATTCACTATCCCTACATCATCCAACCTTCTCTCCCTCTCACTGAACTCCAACTTTGTTTAACCAACAGGTTTATCCCTTCTTTTGTCCAGTGTTTATTTATTTATCTATCTGTGTGTGTGTGTGCGTGTATATATATGGGAACCTATCAGTTCCCATTAAGGGTCGCCACAGCGGATCATCTGTTTCCATTTCTTCCTGTCCTCTGCATCATGCTCTTTCACATCAACCGCCTGCATGTCCTCTCTCACCACGTCCATAAACCTTATCTTATGCCTTCCTCTTTTCCTCTTACCTGGCAGCTCCATCCTTAGCATCCTTTTCCCAATATACCCAGCATCCCTCCTGAGCACATGTTCAAACCAACGCAATCTTGCCTCTCTTGCTTTGTCTCCAAACTGTCCAACCTGAGCTGACCCTCTAATATACTGATTCCTAATCCTGTCCTTCCTAGTCACACCCAGTGCAAATCTTACCATCTTAAACTCTGCCACATCCAGCTCTGACTCCTGCCTTTTCATCAATGCTACCGTCTCCAACCCATATAACATAGCTGGTCTCACTACCCTCTTGTAGACCTTCCCTTTCACTCTTATTGGTACCTGTCTGTCACAAATCACTCCTGACACTCTTCTCCACCCATTCCACCCTGCCTGTACTCTCTTCTTCACCTCTCTTCCACACTCACCATTACTCTGAACTGTTGATCCCAAGTACTTAAACTCATCCACCTTTACCAACTCTACTCCCTGCATCCTCACCATTCCTCTACCCACCCTCTCATAAATACTAAATGTATCTAACAGATTAAAATTTCAGCCTAGGCCAGGTGATTTATCCATTGTTTTGCCATATTTATCCCACTGTTATTTCTCCTCTCCTTGCATTTATAGTGACCTCTCTTGCCTCTGAATAGAAGTTAAAGCACACATTTCAAAAATAAAGAGTGTGTACGTCTAAAATTAAAAGTATTTCCCTGAAAAGCTAGCTTCTAAGGAAGAGTGTAGGTCATTTAATTCGTTGTTATATACAACCCAAATTTCACAGTTGAGCAGAGCTATTATGGCTTGTAGTGAATAGGGACATAGGAACTTCATCCCTTCTGTAAAGCTAAGATATATATATATATATATATATATATATATATATATATATATTTTTTTTTTTGCAAACCCAGCTAGAGCCCATTCCATGCTAGTTGACCTCAGCAATTGTGGCCTTAGATCATAAGCTGACTCTTCATTAATGTATAGAATTAAATACAATAATATACCCTAACAACAGCCTACTGTTACTTTAATACTGAAAAGTTCCAAATTCTGTTGCAAAAATCACCTCATAACATTGTTAGAAATTTAACTGATTGTTTTTTTAACAATTTCTAGTTCCCATGGTAGGTGTAACCTCAACTCCTTCAAAACTGCCTTTGCTTTTGTGATACACCAGGATAGTAGTTATAATTTAAAATAAAATTATTCCCCATCGCCTCAGCACAGTAAACCACTACTCCACATCTCATTTGTGAAATCCAGAATTCGCAGCTGACACAATGCTCCTTTTGCCTAATGAACTCACATAAAAATCCTTGCTATTATTGTTTGTCAATTTCAAGTCAGTGACTATACCCAGCTCTCTGCAACTGCTTCCTATGTATGTGCCCTTTTTTCATCATCCTAACTTAAATTTGACTGTTTTGGAGTTAGAAGCCCTAGAATTTTTAAGTCAAAACAAAGATTTAAGGGTTATGCGATCTGACAAAGGTGGCACTTTAGTAATTATGGATACTAAAGATTATGTTGTAGCCATGAAACGTATGTTAGACGATGAAAATAACTATATACCAGTTACTAATTTGGACATTATAAGAAGTTTCACAAAACTAGACACTATTTTGTTTGATTTATTAAGTCAAGGTAACATTACCTACACAGATTATGACTTTTTGTTTGTTGAGTTTCCAAAACTAGCTTGCATGTAAATTGCACAAGTTATGTGATACCTTACCATTTAGACCAATTATTTCAGCAGGTTTTTCAAAAACAGAACCTATATCTATTTGGTTGGATCGCATTTTAAATCCTATTGTGCAAAAAATGAGATTTTATCTCAGGAACTCATGGCATCTCCTAGAGTTATTAAGTGATGTAGAAGTTCAAGGTTTAAATTTTCACTTTGCATCATTAGACGTAATATCACTTTATACATGTATAGACCATTTTAAAGGTGTAGAGATGACCAGAGAATATTTGAGTAAGTACACAGACATGGATAGTACATTAATTAACACTATTTGTGTTTTGATAGAATTAATATTAGATAACAATTTTTTCTTGTTTGAAGGTAGCAAATACAAGCAGGTTTCTGGTGCTGCCATGGGTTCCAGAGTGGCACCAAGTTTTGCTAATCTAGTCATGGCAACTTGGGAGTTAAATGTTTTACAGACTCATGTTTTATCTAAACATTTGTTATTTTATAGAAGATATATTGATGATTTGTTCATTTTATGGACTGATGATCAAGAGTCATTTGTTACATTTGTAAATGACTTAATGAGTCTACAGACTTTTTGAAGTTTACTATTGGACAGTATGGTGAAACATTAGATTTTTTAGATATACATTTAAGTTACAACAAAGGGCATGGACATTTTGAGAGTCAAATTTTTAGAAAGTCTAGTTTCACCAATCAGTATCTTCATTTTGACAGTTTACATCCACAATTTATGAAACGTGGAGTTGTCAAAGGGCAGTTTATTAGGTTAAGTCGTCTAACTACTGAGAATGAGATGTTTTTAAAAGAGGTTAGTAAATTGACTGTTTTTTTCATTGATAGGGGATATAGGAAATTATGGCTAGAAAATATAATTAAAGAAGTCTGTTTGTTAAGAGAAACCAAAGCCATTCCTATATTACATAGGTCTAGTACCATTAGTAATTTTGAGACTAATTTTGAGACTAAGGTTGAAAATATTAAAACTTACAGCTTAGCCTTTCCTATTCCCATAAGTAATGAAATGGAGTCTATCAGAAATATTATGACAGAAAATTGGAAACGTATTCTGGGGAATCAAGATCTAAGTGATATATTAGGTAGATTTCCTATCTTTACATATAAAAAAACTGTCAATTTAAAAAGTATTCTAGAATATAGCTACAGGTATACAAATATAAACAGTAGATTAGTTCCAGGTACATTTCCATGTAATAGTTGCAAACAGTGTAGGTATCTTTCTGGGACTAGTTCTGTTTTCTTTAGTCATATAAAGAAAGAATTTCACAGTAAAGATCATTACACATGCAAGACAAAAAATGTTGTTTATGTTGCACAGTGTAATTCATGTGAACATTTTTATATAGGAAAAACTATAAGAACTTTGAATAAGAGAATTTATGAACACCTGTTAGCTATAAAAACAAAGATTTTAACAACACACTTGCTAAACATGCCCAAAACTGTCCATTATTCAAAAAGTTTACTTTTTCAGTGTTAGAAAAGGTTAATGATGATTTATTCACTGGTAATTATAAGGTTTTATTGGAATGTAGAGAAGCCTTTTGGCAGATTATGCTTAGAGCAGATGCTATACCTGGATTAAATGAATCTATAAACATTAAATGTTTTTTGCAAGCACAAAGGTACTAAAGCTTTAATTTAAAGCTTTATATTAGTCACACATTTTTACTTTTATGTTAGTGTTTTAGGATATTGTTAACACAAGTAAAATGTGGTTATTAATTATTATCATTATTTTTTATATTTATACATGTAGTTTTATACAAATAGTGAAATCTATTGGGTACACATTTTTAATTTGTTGATTGTTGTATAGGACAGCTGTTAATTACATTAGTATTTGTATTGGTGTAAAAGATCATGTGGTTGCTGTTTCAACAGTATTTAAAATGAATGTTTCATGTGATTTTTTGTTTTCTGATGAAGTTCACAGAGATTAAAGGTGGACGAAACGCGTAATTTCTAAGTGTTTATTATTTGACTGAGAACATTCGTTCTGACTTTACATCTGAGTTCTAATATATATATATATATATATATATATATATATATATATTTTTTTTTTTTTTTTTTTTTTTTTTGCAAACCCAGCTAGAGCCCATTCCATGCTAGTTGACCTCAGCAATTGTGGCCTTAGATCATAAGCTGACTCTTCATTAATGTATAGAATTAAATACAATAATATACCCTAACAACAGCCTACTGTTACTTTAATACTGAAAAGTTCCAAATTCTGTTGCAAAAATCACCTCATAACATTGTTAGAAATTTAACTGATTGTTTTTTTAACAAGTTCTAGTTCCTGTGGTAGGTGTAACCTCAACTCCTTCAAAACTGCCTTTGCTTTGTGATACACCAGGATAGTAGTTATAATTTAAAATAAAATTATTCCCCATCGCCTCAGCACAGTAAACCACTACTCCACATCTCACTTGTGAAATCCAGAATTCACAGCTGACACAATGCTCCTTTTGCCTAATGAACTCACATAAAAATCCTTGCTATTATTGTTTGTCAATTTCAAGTCAGTGACTATACCCAGCTCTCTGCAACTGCTTCCTATGTATGTGCCCTAATGTATTTTGATTATATCAATTTGTATAATAATATACCAACTCTCAAGTGTTCAAGAGAAGTCTGCACTGTTCAAAAATTAACTTTTCAAATGTTGCTGCTGTTTATGTGCTTGAGGTCTCTGTACAGTGGGGATCAGAAATAAACCCTTTCCCCATCTTGGAGTTGGTAATTATAATTATAAATTTATAGTGTATTATATATATATATATATATATATATATATATATATATATATATATATATATATATACACACACACTATATATAGTTATAGTTATAGTTGGAGTTATAATTAACAAAGGCTGAAAACGGTACAGCAAGGTTTAACTCCTGCAAAAAAAATATATTTTACTTTTTTGTGAATCTGATTCAATCTTTTGTGTGTTCAAATCTTTGTGATTGGAACACTATTAGCGCTATGACAGGCATTCAAAGTTTTGATACCTTGAACATCTGACATAGACTCTTACATATATATGGGATACATACCTTGGGACAAAAGTTCATTTTGACAACGGGGACCAAAGCCAGTATGTTTGAATGAAAATCATTTCATTACACATACCACCTTTGTGTGTGTTTGAGATCACTGTATGGCATGAATCAAAGAACTTGTCCTTTCTCCACTGTAGTGAAATCTTGCAGTTGGTATATATATAATTAGAAGGGGATGTGGGGGGGTCACAGCCTCATACCTGGGGGAGTTGCTGGGGACTTGTCCCTACAAAAAAAAATAAAATAATTGTTCTGTTTTCAATATTTGAATACTTGATCACTTGTGGTAAGGCTTGAAATGTTGTATGTCAGATTGATGAAACTTGGATAAGGGAAGCCAGTTTACGAAATTTAGAAACATTTGGTCTAATACACCAGGGTTTTTTGCACATTATTCTGAGTGATGGATATGTTTGTTTCTGGACATTAATTTTGTAAAAGTTTGAAACATGTGCACCATTTGTGTTGATATCTATCTATCTATCTATCTATCTATCTATCTATCTATCTATCTATCTATCTATCTATCTATCTCTCTATCATCTATGGGGCAGGGAGAGATCCATTTAATTCACAACCCCTTCTTCCCATCTGCAGCCAATGTTCACATCGCTGGGTGGCTAGCCTTGCTATGGGGCATATGCATACAGACATCACACACACACACACACACACACACACACACACACACATATATATATATATATATATATATATGGGTCTGCTTTGACTCACCAAATAACACTTCACTGATTCCTAGTTGGCCGACTCCACTTCAATGAAACATCTTTAAACTGAAAGCATGGACTGCCAAAATCTTTTCCCTGTGAAAGGAACCACTTGGCCACCATAAGAAAACCTCACTGGACCAAAACTAAACCCACCCAAGTGGGGGGTTCTCACACCCCCCCCCCTATTTAAATACACCAACTCTGACACTGCACTACACTGGAGAAGGGGCAAAGTTCACCCTGGTGGCCAAGTGGTTTCTTTCACAGGGCATGGCACTAGGAACTAAGCATATCAATGTGCTGTACTAGTAGAGTGATATAATCTATAAACATATAAAACCAAATCCTACAGTCTGCTAGTATAAACTGCTTTATAACATTTGCAGCACTTTGAACATCAGTTCTTTTGTTACTGTTATGGACAGTCCTTGGGATAACAGGGATACCTGTCTGGTTCCCTTCTTTATGCTCCCTTAATATACCCCTAATGACCAGCACTTTAAATGTATTGTGGCTATATAAGGCCTTCACCTTGGCTATAATTCCAGGACCTAATTACAGGAACTAATCTTTGTTATTCCAATATGTCAAATAAAAAGGCTAGCTGACTGAGCCAAAAGTGTTGAAGATATGAAAAAATAATATACCTGCCTGCATTAAATCCTGAAACACGGTCCACCAATTATTGACAGACTGCTGTCTTTGCATGATGTTTCCTTTCATTGAATAGTGAGATTAGGTAGTATCCCTTCTAGTCTGGAGGCAATTATCTTAGCCAAAATTGTAATATCTGTGTTAAGAAGGGAATGAGTGTATAATTGGCCATACATATTGTGTCTACTTTCTCATTAAGAATTACTCTAATTCTTGCAGACTGCATGGAAGGGAGGTTTTCATTACTTCATTAATACTCCAGTTATTACATTCATTAGGTGGTCCATCTGGACATGCTGCCTTATCTTTTACAGCTTCTTTATAGTAGAATTCAGTTCAAGGTCAGTACTGTCTTTATGTAGCTAGGCTTGTTGTTTCCAGCTAATACTTTTCCTATTCCCTTTCTCTGTGAACTAGTGGGTCAGTTTGGGTCTATATTAGATCATCAAAGTGTTAATACTTCGAATGGTCTGATATTGACCTGAAAACAGCTAACACTGAAAATAGCGAAGCTGCAGATAACCAAATTTTTTTCCTAGGGAAAGAATTCGGTTGTCTGTTTCTGTGGCTAATGTTTTTTCTAGTCCCTTTCTCTGTGAACTAGTGGGTCAGTTTGGGTCTATATTAGATCATCAAAGTGTTAATACTTTGAATGGTCTAATATTGACCTGAAAACAGCGAACATTGAAAATAGCGAAGCTGCAGATAACCAAATTTTTTTCTAGGGAAAGAATTTGGTTGTCCGTTTCTGTGGCTTCGCTATTTTCAGCACTGTGGTGGAAAGTTACGGGTTGGGTTCAGGTAAGTGTGTGATTCTGCGGATGTTAGGGTTAGGGCGGGGTATGTGAGTTAGGGTTAGGGCACGGGTGAGGTGAGTGTGTGATAGTGATAGAATTTAGGGTTAGGATGGGGTATGTGAGTTAGGGTTAGGGCGCGGGTGAAGTGGGTGTGTGATAGTGACGGACCTTAGGGTTAGGGTTTGAGTTAAGGATAGTGGATAGATAGTACTGTATGTACAGTTTAGTGTAGAGTTAGATGAAGGATTTTAAGTGTATGTGTGTGGATTGCTGTTTTTTTTGGTGTGCTTGTGTTGTGTGTGTGTTTCTCAGAACAGTGAATTTTTTCCCAAGGAAAAAATTCGCTGTTCTGAGCTTTCGATGTTTTTAGAGTTCGTGGTTAGCAGTTAGAGTTTGTGGTATTCGATGTTCAGCTGTTTCAATGAACTGATATAGACCCGGTCAGTTTTTCATTCCCCCTCTTCTATATAAGTATTTCATAAATACAGTTTGAAATCATTCCTAATAGATTCCAGACCATCACTTCTATGCCTCTCCCATCCATTATCTTGCGAACAAAGTACATTTCCATTGTTTGTAGTTCCAGGTAGTTACTTTATCTTTGAAGCTTTGACATATAAAGAATATCTTTGGATAATTACAATGGATGCTTTTTTCCCTAGGTTTAAATGACTAATTTAGAACCGTTTATACATAATGATTTATCTGAAGAAGCTTGATTATAAAACTGACCATCAGATCTCATTTAAAGACTCCTTAGTCTTAAAAATGAATTTCATTTCTTGTCAGTATATGTGGAGTTTGATTGAACTTTACTACTCTTTATTTTCTGGCATGTATTAGTTGTTATATTCTGTCTGGCATCAATGACTAACATAAAGTACATTGTAAGTGTGTCTTCTTGAAATGTGAAGAATTTATTCTGAACCATGGGAAAACAAGCGTAGATTTAAGCAAGCATGTTTATACAATTAACCACTAGATGCCAGTAACAGATTATCTAAGTTTTCATCAGTACATGCTTAGTATGACTGAACTATTGTTCTTTAATTGCTGGCATATATCAGTTATATTCTTTGTGATGTTTATAGATGTGTGATTTACATGAATATTTCTACATAGATTTACATTTTGTGTTGTTTAGCATGATTTTTTCACTTGGTGTTTTGGTATTCACATGACAGCAAGTTTTATCATGTAACTGATTTTTTTTTTGTTTGTTTGTGTGTGTCATTTAAATGGGGATGCAGGGATATTGGCAGCTGGCTAGCAAAACCAGTTTTTTTCCTGTATTAATAGTTGCCTGTCTACTTCATTTTGGATTAAATGGATGTGTCTCATAAGCTAATGTTTCCTGTTAAATTTATAATGTTATCCACCACAAATGGATCAGGTGTTTTAAATTAATTTTTACCCATATCAGCCAGTTTTTGGAGAGTCTGGTAGGCCTTATTCAGCAATAAAAATTATTGCTGTATACATTTTATAAGTGGTAAGCATTTTGGCACTGTTTTCTACATTTTCCCCAGTTAGAGTTGATGACTTCCTGGAGTAGTGACACCACTACTTTGAAAAGTTTGCCAAAAAATTGGTGGCTTTAAGACTGACCTAGGGAGTCAAAAGGAACCCCTGATATTTGAGCTAAGAACAATGGCCAAAGGGGGCCATTTACACATTGCCGAAAAATGTGATTCAGAGACACATCAGCCACAATAATGAAAGGCAACATTATCAGCTAATGTGCATGTCTCTGAATCTGCTTAAGTACCACAAGTACAAATCAGCACATTTCCGTAGTAGTTAACACTGGTGGCCCATGGATCTCATTGGCAAATGCAAATTCCCTTATTCACTCTCCCACACACATGCACACTTTCAAAGATGTACACACAAACACACAACAACATACCTCTTACCTGTTCCCAAATTAGAATGTCCCTGACGTCTCTTCTTAGCTCTTGTCCCTGCCCTTGGACAGATCCTAAGTACCGTCTGCCCAATGCTAGACATTAGAGTTTCCTACTTCTTAGTCTTTGTATAGTACATAGGGATGCCAGATCTGTTGCTCTAGTAACATGTTAATTAAGTCCCAGTAATAGTATAAACATTCTCCCTGATGTCATTTAGTAATCCTCCCAGCTGTGTGCTGAAGCCTTGCCCCCACTCCAGGACTGTTGCAATCATTAAATTCATGCTGCACATTAGAGTTTCTTACTTTTAATAATGTTAAAAAAAACTGCTACACTAAACTAATCAGTTAGTGCAGTGAGCTAAAACAGCTGCTGTCTGCGTCAAGAGTGCAAGTTCATAATTCTTCTCCCCTTTTACTTTATTACTTTTTGCACACATAGGTAATATTTGCATAGCATTTCTACTTTCTAATGATTGTACAGAGGACTAGTATACTCTGTGGGTATGTTGAAGGGACAGGGATTGAATCTTTTTTAAGTGCCCTTTAGGCACAATATAAAGAATCATCCCTGGTGTCTAGTTTGTCACCCCTGCATGTCTTTCTTGCCGCAAATCATTGTTCTATTTTTTCAGTGCTATTAGGCACTAAAGAGTTATTTCTGGTGTCAAGTGTTTCTCCCCACTCCACTCTTTCATGCTGTAAAACATTGTTCTACTTGTTTAAGTGCCTGTAGTGGATGACATAAAGAGTACCCCAGGTATCAAGTGCTCCCCACCAAGGTTGTAGGATTTACTTATTAGTCTAGGTTTAGTGAAGATGTATGACATCCCCCCACCCCAGAATGCCTCATCAGCACTTAGCACAATCACGGAGACAGTCCAACTTGATGCGGTACGTCTTTGTGCTAAAGTGCCATTATAGGGCTGTCTCTAAATTGGAAATGGTGATGGTGAAGTGGACATCATGTATACACCTTGCAGTAACCTTACTGAATTCACTCCTGAGTTATAGAGAAATGAGAGATAATGTTTATGTTTGCATACAAAAGCCATACAGATATTAATGTCACTTTCTATTAATTTGTTGCAATAAGAAGAAAAAATTGGCAACTTTAATTTTAAAGTCTCATAGATGGACAAGATCTTAATAAGAGGAAAGCCTTTTTACAATTCACACATTAATTACGAGATTATTATTCATAATAGGAAAGTTGGGAAGCTGATGATGTATCTTATTTTGTAAGTTCAGATTATATTCCAGAGGTCAGTACAATATCAATTCTTAAAGGAGTCCCATTTTGGAGATGAATTGCTGAACATCTAAAACAAAAACAAAAAAAATGACAAAAGAAGAATGTTAGGAAAACATGCTTGGAATGTTATTGAGAATATTTAAAGCTTTATGGTAAATTTGTACAACAAGTAAAATTGATAGTAATCCAAATGAGGGGCAATCAATCCCTTTGAAAGTGGAAGAAGTGTTATAATTCTTTACATTTTTAGACAAGGAAAAAAATCAGACATCTTCAGACTACATTTTTGTTTTGTATTTGCCAAGCTGTTCATATTCATTCCATGTTTTTTGTTCCATATGACAGTATAGATCAATGATTCAGAGCATCCATTTGGGAAGATGGAAACAGAATTACTGCAAAAAGAAAATGTTCAATGAATAAGTGTTCCTGTTAAATGAATACTCATATGTGACTTTTTATCTACTTTAGCATCTATATGGTTAATATTTTCATAGGTTTATAGGTTCATGGGTACTTACTAGGATAACTATCCATGAGGATCTTAAGTAACTTAGTCTTACCTCCACATTGTAGTTTTTATTGATTATTGACATTTGATTACTTGAAAAGTCTGTCTGGGTTGGACCCCATTTCCAGCAAATTCCAGGGATAAAAACCTCCAAAGTATCACAAAGCATTTTAAGAGCAATAATTTTACAATCTTCAAAAATAATGCAAAAATATCTAAAGTTTAAGTCATTATAACAAATTAGACATAATATGAAAGCAATTAAGAATAGATACACAATTTTAGTCAGTTTATAAAGTAATTAAAGGTAATTTAGTGTAATATAAACAGGAATTGCAATACGAAGTGGTAAAAACAGGCTTATGGTATATTTACAGAGAAAACCAGGGAAGAGAAATTGCTAGAAGTAAGGAAATGACTGAAGAAGGGAGAGTAAGGAGATCTAAGGAATGAATCAGTATTTGTTCACATTTAGGGATACAGGTTATCCTGGTGTTGAGCAAGAACAGAGCCAGATTTTGGATGATAAGTCTTTCAAAATGGCTTTGAAGGATGGGAGGGAGGATATTGACTTGATGGCTACATGTAAGGAGTTCCAGGTATTAGCAACATGGTACGGGTACAGACAATGTAGCAAATTTGATAGGTTTGTAGAGAGACAGGAGGTTTTCGTGATTGGATTGTAATGTTCAATTGGGAACATAGTTGTGTAGGATGTGATTTAGTTCTTGAGAAGCAGATAAATGCTGGATAATTTAATAGGTGGTAAGAAGCTATGTGTATGTACTACTTGATGGGGTAGTTTTAACCAATTTAGGATTTTTAGTGCTATACAGTGGTGGGCTATGAAAGGGGTATTATTTGAAAATGTAACAACTTTGTTATAGCATTCCTCTCCAAGTTTTGATTCTTGTGATGCTTGAAGGTTAGTGAGGATAGGATCACCATAAAGCTTTTGGCTCTTTAAAGCACCCTTAGCTTTTATTACATTTTTCTAATGCAATTTTGTAAAATGCAGGTTGAATTTAGATTTTCATTCACTATTATCACTAGTAATTTGCTACAAGAAGTGACTTCAATGGCTGTATTACCAAGAGAGAGGACTTTAAATTATTTCTTTATTTTTTTCATGACAGAGGGATTTGGAGGAAAATGTAGATTTTTTTTTCTGGCTAAGCATGAATTGTGAGTTACAAAGCCATTTTCAGGAGTTGGTAAAGCTTGCTGAGTAATTTCTTTGGAGGCTTTCCTTGCTGTCAGATCTGCAAATGAGTGTGGAGTCATATACATGCTGTATTAAGAGGCCCTGTTGTGTGGAAACGAGGAGGGTATTGGTGAGAATGTTAAGAGGAAGGAACCAAGAATACATCATTGTGGTACAATGGTGGTGACTTGGAGGTATGGAGAGAGGGTGATATGTCATTTTACTCACTGATATCTATAGGATAGGTAACTTTTGAACTATGGAAGGCTGAGCTGAGGGAGACCTAATGAGGACATTTGAAGTAGAAGTTTGCTGGGTCAATATGTGCAGAAGGCTTTAGACAAGACTTGAGATAAGGCGAAGACTAGGTTGCCATTATCTCTAGCTTTATTGACAGTTTTTTATAGGTTAGAAGGGCAGTGCTAGTATTATGAGAAGGGAGGAAGCCATGTTGTGTGGGGAGTAGAAGTTCTTCCTGCAGGAGATAGTTTAGGAATTGTTTTTGAAAACATTTTTCAAGTATTTTGAAGAGGTGGAATAAGATTGCTATAGATCTAAAGTTAGTAATGTCTATTGAATTTCCTCCTTTGTTTGGAGTGATAATGTGTGACTTTTTCCAGAGAGAGGGAGTAGGAGATTCCTTGGTTGACTTACTCATAAGGATTAAAACAGGATAAGCAATGCTTTTAGCCCTTCTATTGTACATATTAATAATGTAGAGAAAGGACTAAACAAGAGCATGTTCTCCCTATCCATGAGAGGCCAGAGTGATAACAAGGAATTAATTTGTGGTTAAATATCCATTCATCCAACTTACATCTGAAGAGAATAATAGAGGTACTTTGCTCTATGTGGTTTGGAAGACAGTTCTATAGAAGTGGTATTTCTGTAAAAAAATTGTGAACCCTCCCCCAAAGCACCTCTAAACACATAAAAAAACAGGTGTATGTAGGGGGGCAAGCCCCACTTCACCTCCCCCCACACCCCGCAACTTAAATATGCCAACTCCGAGATTGCACTACAGTGAAGACAAGAGAAATCTCCCAGTCCATGCTGTATGCCGATCTCCATTCAGGATTTTGAAGCTTTAAAAATTCAAAAAGATGATCTTTGATCATATGAAATTCGAAGATTTAGACTTCGAAATTCCAAAGTGGACCCACTAATCATACATTTGAAACAAGAAGAGATGTTATTTTATGATGTACATCAACCAGTGTTGTTTATTTGTCCAGGTTATAACTGAGTTGCAGTTCTTTACCTAATTTAGAAATGTAATTTTCAAATATGCTGATTTGTTTTGCCAAATGATGCTTCATGCATGGAAGAATACAAAGGTCTTATCAGAAAGCTTTTAAAAATCCACCATTTTGTCTTTTAATTCTTATTTAAGTTTTCTAGCTATAATATCAGTTTTAGCAATAATGAAATACTGTTTAATAATCCCCTTAGAATGGATCTAAAAGTGGCCTACTTGATATATATATGGCAGTTTTGAATCTCAAAGTGCTATACAGAAAGGTTTCATCAATTACTTAGTTTGATCTGTAATACATTTGGCCTTCAAAGGATTTTGATTTATTCTCCACTTAAACCATATCAGGTGTTGTTCTGAACTCTAATTTTAAATCTTTTAAGAAATAGTCTGAGAGGAACCTAGACTTGATGCTATAAGTCTCGAAAATTGCCTTGGTATCAGAGAAAAATCAATTTCTAGCCATGTTTTAAAATGTTTCTTTCTGTGTGCAATATTAAACAAATAAATCTCAGTCTTTAATTATAATTAAAGCCAGCATCTCTATTCTTACTTGAGGCAATAGTTACTTATTTGTCTGCAATAGTTCCCAAAGCCAACCTCAACCATAAACTTATTATGTGAGCATGGTTGCTATTGTTAAAACTTGCAAAAGTTAAAGAAGAAATGCTGATTTATCCCCACAGGATGCATATAAAAAAATTGAACCAAAAGATGTGACAAAAATGTGCAACTACATTAAGCAAGTATATACCTGCCTCTGAGATTATTTCAGCTTTGATTAGTAATTAGACAGAAACCTTTTGTCACCAAAATTGCCACCCCAGCTAGCCAGGCAAAAATATGAGGACGAATTTCTCTTTATATGCATCAAACTATGTGGAACACATTTAGGTTTCTAAATAAAACAAATATTATATAATAAATGCTCATTTACATTCTAGAACAATTATGATAATTAGTCAAAGCTATCAGCAAAACTGTTATACATTGAGCATTTCCTTCAGGAAAAAGTCCAGCAGTTGAGCAAGGCCTCAATGACCCTGCTGAAGTCATAGCTAGAAACCGTACAAATAGAAAGGAAAAGATAAACCATTTGCTCCTTAAAAGTTTTCCCACAAGAATCTATATTTTCCTCTTCTTATTTTATGTTTTTTCAGTGTTGCAAATAAGAAATATCAACAGAACAAGAAATGGAGGGCACAACATACCACAGAGAGTCTTAAAGGAAGTAAATCCCTCCTCTGTCACTTTCTCTGTATGTCACTGATATACTGTGCCTATGAGAGTATGTAAACACCCAACCCTTGTACAAAGGAAAACCTGTTGTCTTATTAACTTTCTAATTGAATTCCAGTCTTCTTCTTCTTCTTCTTCCTTCGGCTGCTCCCGTTAAGGGTCTCCACAGCAAATCAACTGTTTCCATTTCTTCCTGTCCTCTGCATCTTGCTCTGTCACACCAGCCACCTGCATGTCCTGTCTCACCACATCCATAAACCTTATCTTAGGCCTTCCTCTTTTCCTGTTACCTGGCAGCTTCACCCTTAGCATCTTTTTCCCAATATACTCTGCATCCCTCCTCAGCACATGTCCAAACCAATGTAATCTTGCCTCTCTGGCTTTGTCTCCAAACATTCCAACCTGGGCTAACACTCTAATATACTTATTCCTAATCCTGTCCATCCTCGTCACACCCAGTGCAATACTTAACATGTTCAACTCTGCCACGTCAAGCTGTGACTCCTGCCTTTATGTCAATGCCAGTCTCCAACCCATATAACATAGCTGGTCTCACTACCCTCTTGCAGACCTTCCCTTTCACTCTTACTGGTACTCGTCTGTCACAAATCACTCCTGACACTCTTCTCCACCCACTCCATACTGCCTGTACTCTCTTCTTCACCTCTCTTACACACTCACCAATACTCTGAACTGTTGATCCCAAGTATTTAAACTCATCAGCCTTTGCCACCTCTACTCCCTGCATCCTCACCAATCCTCTAACCTCCCTCTCATTCACACACATATATTCTGTCTTAGTCTTGCTGACCTTCATTCCTCTTCTCTCTAGAGCATATCTCCACCTCTCCAGGGTCTCCTCCACCTGTTCCCTACTCTCACTACAGATCACAATGTCATCTGCAAACATCATAGTCCACAGGGACTCCAGTCTGATCTCGTCTGTCAACCTGTCCTTCACCATTGCAAATAAGAAAGGGCTCAGAGCTGATCCTTGATGTAATCCCACCTCCAACTTAAACGCATCCGTCACTCCCACCACAGACCTAAATGCTGTCACACTACCCTCGTACATATCCTGTACCACTCTTACATACTTCTCTGACACTCCTGACTTCCTCATACAATACCACAACTCCTCTCTAGGCACCCTGTCATATGCTTTCTCTAAATCCACAAAGACACAATGCAACTCCTTCTGACCTTCTCTATACTTCTCCATCAACACTCTCAGAGCAAACATCACATCGGTAGTGCTCTTTCCTGGCATGAAGCCATACTGCTGATCACTAATCATCGCCTTTCTTCTTAACCTAGCTTCCACTACTCTTTCCCATTACTTCATGCTGTGACTGAGCAATTTAATCCCTCTGTAGTTACTACAGCTCTGCACATCACCCTTATTCTTAAAAATCGGTACCAAAACACTTTTACTCCATTCCTCAGGCATCCTCTCACTTTCCAAGATTTCATTAAACAATCTAGTTAAAAACTACACTGCCATTTCACCTAAACACCTCCATGCTTCCACAGGTATGTCATCTGGACCAACAGCCATTCGGTTCTTCATGCTTTTCATAGCTATCCTTACTTCCTCATTGCTAATCCATTACTTCATGATTCACTATCCCTACATCATCCAACCTTCTCTCCCTCTCATTCTCTTTATTCATCAGCCCCTCAAAGTACTCTTTCCATCTCAACACACTGTCCTCGCTTGTGAGTACATTTCCCTCATTATCCTTTATCACCCTTACCTGCTGCACATCTTTACTAGCTCGGTCCCTCTGTCTAGCCATTCAGTACAGGTCCTTTTCTCCCTCCTTAGTGTCCAACCTTTGATACAACTCTTCATACGCCTTATCCTTAGCCTTCACCACCTCTCTCTTTGTCATGCACCTCATCTCCTTATACTCTTGTCTACTTTCTTCATCTCTCTGACAATCCCACTTCTTCTTCACCAACCTCTTTCTCTGTATACTCTCCTGTACTTCTTCATTCCACCACCAGGTCTCCTTGTCCTCCTTCCTCTTTCCAGATGTCACACCAAACACCTTTCTAGCCATCTCTCTTACTAGCTCTGCTGTAGTTACCCAGCTATTTGGTAACTCTTTACTGCCACCCAGTGCCTGTCTTAACCCTTCCCTGAAAATCACCTCACAATTGCTCTTTTTCAATTTCTGCCATTTGATCCTTGGTGCTGCCCTCACACTCATCCTCCTCTTCTTGATCACCAATGTCATCATACAAACCACCATCCTATGCTGCCTAACTACACTTTCCCCTGCCACCACTTTACAGTCTCCAATCTCCTTCAGACTGGCCCTTCTACATACGATATAATCCACCTGTGTGCATCCTCCTCCACTCTTGTATGTCACCCTATGCTCCTCCCTCTTGTTAAAATACGTATTCATCACAGCCATGTCCATCCTTTTCGCAAAATACACTACCATCTGACCTTCTGCATTCCTTTGCTTAACACCATACTTACCCATCACTTCCTCATCCCCTCTGTTCCCTTCCCCAACATGCCCATTGAAATCTGCTCCAATCACCAGTCTCTCACCCTTGGGTACAGTCATCACCACTTCATCCATCTCACTCCAAAATTTTTCTTTCCCATCCATCGCACACCCAACTTGTGGAGCATATGCACTAACAACATTCATCATCACACCATCAATTTCCAGCTTCATAGACATCACTCTATCCGACACTCTTTTCATCTCCAAAACACTCTTAGCATACTGTTCCTTCAGGATAATGCCGACACCATTTCTCCTCCCATCCACACCATGATAAAACAAATTGAAACCGCCTCTGATACACCTAGCCTTGCTCCCCTTCCATCTGGTCTCTTGCACACAGAATATACCAACCTTCCTTCGGTCCATCATATCAGCTAGCTCTCTCCCTATACCAGTCATACTGCCAACATTCAAAGTTCCGACCCTCACTATCACAGTCCTAGCCTTTACCTGCCTTTGGGCATGCCTTCCCCCTCTTCTCCTCCTTCGGCCAACAGTAGCCCAATTTCTGCCAGCACCCTGTTGGCCAACAGTACTGGTGGCGGTCATTGTTAACCCGGGCTTCGACCGACCCAGTATGTATATCTGTACTGTTGTCTGCATGTATGATTTGGCAACATTTTACGCCAGAAGCCCTTCCTGATGCAACCCTCCCCATTTATCCAGGCTTGGGACTAGCACAAAGAAATGCACTGGCTTGTGCATCCCCAGTGGCTGGGTTCCAGTAATATTTAAAAAAAGTTTTTTTTTATATTTTGAGCCTTTGTCTCCCCCCACCTTTAATTATTTTTTTGCTTTATCCACAATTCTTAAGCTAATAAATATTTTTTATAGGCGGATTTTGTGTGGCAAATTTTATAAGCTTGATGGGGTGGGGTCTTGCCTGAGTCTATTTCCTGTCACTGCATAAGTTCTGATGAAGTTGTTTGAAAATAGTTGCCAGTTGGTGGTTCCTTTATCTTGATGTTGTAGTTATTTTTATTGTTTTGGCTATGCGGGTCCGGGTCCACATTCTTTGGTTCATAGACATGTCTAGTATTTCAGCAGATGGCACAAACTTCCACCATACAATGATTTTATTTAAAAAAATAAAACATTTATTTCTTAAATAATGTCATTGTGTAATACTAATAATCTACTCCTGGTTTAATTTCTCCAAATATTTTGAGTTTCATATACCATGACACTAATGTATCCCATTCATAAGTCAAAGTATAAATAAAGGTAATGAAATTAGCATCGTTCAGTCTTTGATGTTAGTCAAAAGTGTCCTTCACAGCACCTGCAATGTGCCCAGCATTGACTCCTTCTGCAGTTCATAGCATATCTAAATATGACTGTAAATTCTTTTTTATGAGACCCATTGCCCTACTACTATTGAAACTGTCTGTGTATCCTACTTCCACATTGTCCTATTTTTGCCTGCAAATTCTGGTGTGTTATGGCTTTTTCTCTGTCTGTACTTAAGACACTATAGTCAATGGGTTAAGCAATTCAGTGATGAATTCGACTTTTGTCTTCTTTTCATGGAGTACTATATCTGGCTTTCTCGCAGCTATTTTTTTGAACTGTTGGCAGTGGGTGATCCCATGTGATATAAACGTCGTTTTCTATAGTGCTTTGTAGCTCATGTTTTCAATGTTTCTCAGGTACTTTGGTATTGTAATGTTTGTGCAATCCTCAGTGCAACAGTCTTGCCACATTATATACCTTTCAGTATACAGTCCTCCTGCCATTAGTATATGACAACCAGCAACACGATATGCAACTGTTTCCAATTCTGTTTTACAAAACCGGCATTTGTCTGTTTCTCTGACATGTTCAATGGACTTTGTAAACCAACGTGTATGTAGTTCACTATCCTGGGCAGTGAATATTAACCTTTCAGCTTTCAGATTCATTTCACCTCTCCTTAACCATTCCTGCATCAGATAATGAGCAACACAAGGTTGGTACAGGAGTTTTCTATACTTGCAAGTATACTCATGCCTTTTCCACAATTCTTGTCATCTCATCTGATCAATTACCTTTTCTTTTTTGGCATATTCAGTTGCTTTCTGATTTTTGTCTATTCCTGGTTTGATTTCAGTTCGTGCTTGACACTGACATGCTTCTGCTAAACTAAGCAGGGAAGCCATTTTAGACTTGTTCTCCTCATGTTTTAAAACCTTCACTATGTTTGGATCTTTTGAGGTCAACAGATATGTATGAACTCCTATGATTGCAGATGAATGCAAGTAATTAATTACAGGAGGTCCATACCTCCTTCAGAATGGAGAATATATAATCTTGATAAGCACTAATCTTTATAAATCATTTGATCAGCATGAAGTATTTTCTTGTTTTTCTGTCCAACTCATCTAATACCTTTTGGGATCAGTCAATCACCTCAAAACTGTAAATTAAAACAGGAAGAGCAAATTGGTTTATAGCTTGGATTTTGCTCCTAGAAGTGAGGGCTGTTTTTGGTATTAATTTTAGTCTTCTAAAATATTTCTAAGTTTTGTTTGCATTTTTTCATGTTTTATTGTCTATCTTTCATCAGTAACCAAATAGTTATATGCTCCATGCTGCTCAAGTTCCTTTATATCACATTCCTGTTCCAGACTGATATTTTATTGGGGCTGCAGCTTTCCTGCTTTATAGGTTGCTTTTGCATATTTATCAAGACCAAATGACATTCTTAAATCATCTGAGAAAGTTTGGACCTCTTGCAATTGTGTTTTCAGTCCTCATCTGGTAAATTATACAGTTTTAAATTATCCACAAAAGGAAGAAGAAAAATGTTTACAGTTTGTTATTTTCTGGGAGCCAAATGGTAACCATGACCTAATCTGTTAAGTAGGCTGCTTGATGGGTTAAGGGCAAGACAAAAGAGCAGCGGTGACAAAGAGCCACCATGGAATTTTTATCCCTGAGATACTCATTTGTCCTTTATCATAGCTTAGCAGCAGAGTGGCTTCCCACTATTTCATGGCCACAGTAATATAATCAGTTAATGCATGATGTATCTTGTACATCTGCAAGCAGTCCATTATCTATGAATGTGGGATGGTGTCAAATGCTTTATTGTAATCTATCCATGCAGTACTTAGATTCCTTTACTTCTTACAATTCTCCATTATGACTTTATTTAACCACAATTGATCCTTTGTTCCACATGAATTTCTTTTATTGCCCTTTTGTTCTATTGCCAAGATTGAGTTTTCTTCCAAATGACTATAAACTCTATCGGCATTAATTCCAGTACATAGTTTATACATCATCAGAAGGCAAAGTTATTGGTCTACAGTTTCTAGGATAGTTTGCAGGTTCGCTTTTAAGTAGGAGTATTGCTTTTCCTGTTGTTTATCAGGTTGGTGTCTGTTCGGGATGAGCATATAAGTAATTCTTACTCAGGGATAAATCTTCTTGTAAAGATGTTAATACTTTTAGCCTGCAGTTAGGTACGCATCTTGTCCTGGGGTTTTCCAATTAGGAGCTTTTCTTAATTTTGTTTCAGTTTCTCTGACTGGTACTTCATCCCATTTCATATCATGTACATTGGAACTTCTTACTGTTTCTTTTACTTCTTTTATTCATTCAGCATCTTTGTTATGTTCCCCAGTGTCTTCATAGATATTTCTCAAAAATGTATCTATTTCTTCTTCTTTTTGGTGATATTTCTATTCCTTTTGCCTTGTTTCCCAGTTCTCTATAAAACATTTTGGTCATCAGTGAATTGCTTATTTTGTACTTTATATTTATCTGCCTGTCTTCTAAGTTATTCGACCTGTGCTGATGTCTTTAGTTTATTATTTGTAATAGTGTATGATAGATCCTGGTCTGTTCTGATAATGTGTGTTTTATCACGTCTATCTTTTAAAGTATTTTTGTTGATCTGTACCCTCTTAATACTCTTCTAACAGTGACACTTCTTGCCTTAATTACTTAATAGTTTTCTCTATTCAGTATTTCCATGATGACATTTAATTTCTTCCTTTTCTTTCCCATATTTCCCTGTGGTTTTATGGTAAGACTTTTCTGTAATTTAGCAGCACAATAATATATCCTAGTTACTTCTCTTATATCATATTAAGTTCTGTCAGTAGACTTGATTACTGTGTTCATTTGTTTTATCAAACTTCTAACGTTGTGGGTCTTATTGAGTTTCTGTAGTCTGTTTCTTTCATTGATCTTTATGTTTATCAATCTCTACTAAATCAAGCAACTCTTCCATTAGATAATTTTCTCCTGCATTCTTTGTTCTCCATTTCCTGCGGACATTCTACAAAACGTTCCAGAACATCTTCCTGTGACATATTCTCTTCAACGTCATCCTGTGTCATCCACTGCTCTTTTATATGGGAACTTACTGGCTTATCAAACCACAACATTGACTGTGTAAGAGGTGTCACCATTTCATGCTCCTCCCTTTCTGTGCAACTCCAACTGAACTTTTGTACTGGCTTCCTACCCAAGGTTCCAAAGTGTCTTCATATGACAACTGATCAAATGCTTCCCATTCTACTGGTTTCCCCTTAATTTGGGGACTCATTGTTCTATCATGCTGTGATGTTACCAGAGATGGATTTTCTACACTAAATCCTTCACTCCTCAGGTAATCCATAACTTCAGTTTCTATTTCTTTAACTTCTCTATTATTAATCCTTGTTTCTACTTTCCCCTTTGTTTTCTTATTTTTTGTATTATAAAATTTTCTGGCTGCCTTTGCCTGTACTTCTCTTTGGATATCTTGGCTGCTGCTTTTTTGTACTGATTAGTTTTGCTTTCTCTTTTGCATAAATATTACACCATACTAAATCTCTTTTTCTTTCTCATGTCATATTTCTTCTTCAGATGTCTCCTGCTACTACTGTTTCACTTTACTTTGGGAACTAATTGTTCCATCATACTGTGACAAAACCTGTGTTAGATTTTCTATACTAAATCCTTCACTTTACAGGTATTCTATAACTTCAGCTTCTGTTTGTTTAAATTCTACTTTACTGATCTTCTGTTTTACATTCCCCTTTATGAACTTATTTTTGTACTGTAAAATTTCCCATATCCTGGTATCTTTGTATTTTACTTCAAATATCTTTGGAACTGCATTTTATATTGATTAGTTTGGCTTTCTTCTTTATATAAATATTAGACTATATCAGATCTTTTTTTCTTTCCCATACCCATGTTTCATTTTTACACCTTTCAAAAATGTCTAGATTTTTTTCCTTTATATTTTCACATTTCCTCAATCACTTTTTTCCCAAACAGCCCTAGGTTTCTTTGTGTATATAATATTTTTTCATGAACCTGTTGCATTAAACAACACAAATTTGCATTTGAAGCTTTTGACAGTTTTTCTTGTGCAAGTATTTTTGCTTTCTCTAATTTCTTTATTAATCTTTTTGTATATCTTCTATCTGTAAATTCTATGCTTTTTGCTTAATAGTAACAATGCAAAATCTCTTTGTTACCTGCAATAGTCCATTCTATCTTTTTTATGACTCTTTTTTTGGCCTGTCAGTTTTTTTAGTTTTTTTGTGGACTTCTACTTCCTTCTGCAACAGTTGTATAATCCTCCCACTGACCCTGGCGTAACCCCATTATAGGAATGTTTCCATGTCTTGAGAATTCTACACTGTCATTTTTTTTCCAGGCCTGGCACCAGGGTGCTTACTAAAACTGGGCAGTTTTTTATCCTAGGACTTGCATACCCAGCTGTCTGTTTTTATTTTTAACCTACTTCTGTCCATGATATATGCTATAGAAAAATACAGTCTGTAAATCAGTGTTGTCTTGGTGAGATTTTGTAAAAACAAGGTCCAATTCATGAAGGTACTCACCAAGACTTGAGGGTGAATTCAAGTCTAAATATACTACTCACCTTTGCTTACTGATTTTATCTTATTTCCATTTGGACCCATAACCAGTCATGGTATATTGCTAAATTAGTTTCTATCGTGTACAGTCGATGGCAAAATAGTTTTCTTTCAGAAGAAACTTGGATGGAACATAGGTTCCAGGAAGAGATTTTTAATTCTTATGAAACCTCCTGAGCATCATTACTTTATATATAAAAATATAATACATATATGTACATATATATATATATATATATATATATATATATATATATATATATATATATATATATTTTTTTTTTTTTTTTTTTTGCGGCTGAACTCAATGAATGTTAAAATAATAAACATGAGTAATTAGCATTTTCTACACTTTACTAGAACATATAATGTATAAAGTTTCAAATACAAATAATGATAGTGATGATTAGTTCAGTTCCCTTTACTTCTGAAACCACTTCCTATTCACACTTTGAAATATTATTTCAAAGGTGCTGAAGACATTCAATTATTTCAAGACATATACAATTAAAACAGATTTTTAGAGACATGAAGCATGCAAACAGTTTACATAACCTGATGAAGTCCATAACCCTCTACCAGTATAACTTAGGGCATGATTGCAACATAACATTTATGGTGACAGCTCTGTACTGTGTTATATCACTAAGAAGGAATGGATAATTGGATAAAGTCAGACATGATATAGTGACCACTTTTATGGGTCTGGTAATAAATGGGGCATCCAGTGTAAAGGTTACCTTGTGCTGAACATCTCCCAGTTTACAGTTTTCTAGGAACACATATGGTTCTAGGGATATGAGTGTTTGTTTGAACTGTTAAATAATAACACCCTTTAAAATTTAGAGCACAAAATTTATAAAAACTTTATTGGAGAGGATAATTTAAGAAGTTTATTAATGTTTGACCAATATTGTTTGGGATTATTTTGGTGCTGGAAGAGTTGGTGGTTAAAGAAAATTTGCTTGCTTTTACTAATGATGCATTTAACATGAGCCCTAACTATAGAATAAAACAAAACAACAACAAATGCAACCCTTCAGGAACACTTTAATGCACAAATATTTAACGCTTTCATCAGTGGTAGCTCCGACTTCATCAGAATAATATTATTTCAAAATCATACACTTTTTAATCATTAAATTCAGTTACATGTCCATAATTAAACACTACCTTTCTCACTTTTAAAGAAATATGGCATCCCCTTTTTTATGAAACACAATGATCACATAATGTGAATTTATAGGTTAAAAATACTTTGCAACTTGTATAAAAATCTCAATAAACCCATTCATAATAATACTGCACAATGTTTTTTTCTAAAGAATACAGTTTTGAATTAAGTTTCAGTACACTACTGATGGATATCCTGTGGAGTACCTGCATTGTACTTTATTTGCCATCTTAACTCTTTATATTCTAAGTACATTCCTGCAGATACCCCTCTTGGTCTCATATCCACTTTATCAACCACTGTAAATTTAAAATTGTGTGAGGGGAATTTCTGAATGTACCTCGCTAGTGCATTATTGTAATCACCTCTGGATATGTCATACTGATGTTGATATATTCTTCCCCTAAACATGCCCTTTGTTTTTCCTATATAAAAATTCAAACATTCCTGACAGACCACTAAATAATCTATACCAGCTTTGTAACAGTTCCAATTCTGACTTCTGTTCTTTCTAAAATGTACCTGCATTGTGGACAATGCCCACACTTGTGCATCCCACCATCTGTTGCCCCTCTGTCACTTTTTTCAAGTAAAGACTTAAAGCATATGCCCTTTTTGTAAACAATGGTAGGTTCATTCCTTATTTTATGAAATAGGTCAATGTCCACTCTGAAAATTTTCCAGTAGTGTCTAATAATGGCACTTACATTATAAAAGCTGAGATTATAAGGTATAATAAATGCTCTTTGAAACCTGTTGGTATTGGAATTCTCAATTGCATTTCCTATTCCACCCCTAGCTATGTTGTCAGTACATCCTAAAAGTGGTGCAAAAATACCTTCTTTCCTTTTATGCTTAATCTCTCCTATTATTTGATCCAATAAGGTTTTGGAATATTTTATTTTTTTTTATTTTATTTTTTTTTTTTATTTTATTTAGCCATTTGTTAACATAGCTCCAAAAAATTACATGTCAAAACAAGTAAAACTCCACACAAACAAAACCACAAAACAAAAAATTACATATAGTAACAGTAACAAAAAAAAAAAAAAAACAAAAAAAAAGGCAAAAAAAAAAAAAAAAAAAAATAAAAAAAATATATTAAAAATATAAAATTAAAAGAGAAAAGATTAAGGAATGTCAAAAAAAGAAATGAAAGAGAGAGATAAAAGAAAGAGAATGGAGAGGGAAAGAAGTAGAAACAAGAGACAAGAGAAAAGAGAGAAAGAAGTAGTAGAGAAGAAGGAGGAAAGAGAGAGATAGGAGAGAGAAGAAAGAGAGGAACAGAAGGGAGAGAGAAAGATAAGAGGAGAAAAAGAAAAAATATTAAGAAAAGAACTATATAGATATTAGTAAGGGAGAGAGAAAAATAGTAAAGAGTAGACAAAAGTAAGTGTAGAAAAAGTATATAAGTAAGTATAGTAGTAAGTAGTGAGAATACTAGTTGAAAAGAAGTTAGGCTGAGTAGGAGAAGAAGTGCTAGTGGAGAGTCATACAAAGCCAAAGCCAGTGGTTTGGTTGCTTTTTTTTTTTTTTTTTTGTTTTTAGGTAGGTAAGGAGAGTGAGGTAGTAGTAGTGGGTTCCATCCCAGTCCTACTACATTGTACAGTAACACAGAGAGCAAGAAGTTGTGTGATTTGGTGATTTTTTCATGAGTTTAGAAGAAGAGAAGAAAGATAAGGGAGAGATAATATAGAAGTAGGGACTACAGCTGAGATAGTATTGGGTGTTTCAGGATGGTAAAGTGTCTTGTGGTAAATAGTAAGTTGTGAGATCATAAGCTCCAGTTTGAAGCTTTATGGTTGTAGAGTTGTAGGTTGTGGATGTGTTGGTCTGAAAGGGGGTTACTGTGGCAAGGGGGCAATGCTATTGTACAAGTTGTAGTTTTATTTAGTTTAGCCTTTCTTAAGGTTACTGAAAATGGGTGGTAGAAAGTAGATATCAGATGGGAGTGGGGAGATAGTAGCTCTGGAGGAGGTGTAAGAATGGTTTAATAATGTAAAGAAGAGAACCTTTTTTTGTTAACAGTTTTAATAATCAATATCCCATCTTTTCAGGCATAGTCCTTTCTTTTTAAGTTCCTCAGTTGTTTTGTCAACTTCCACTAACATTCCTCTATAAACATGCATTTTGCTATCAAACAATAAATCAGCTTGAATACTATTATTAAGTATGTTAACAGAGTCTTTAAGTTTGTCCATTTGTTTATCATTGTCTCTCAAAAGAATTTCAAAAATTTCACAGCCTTGTATATTGAATAATGTCACTAATTCATGAAGTAAATGTGAATCACATACCAACCCCATGGGGTACTTCCACAGTCTCATTCCTTTAGGTATTTGCTGCCTTCTAATGCATTCTCACAGGTAACAGTTTTCCAGCTGAAGTTTCTTAAATGTCAGTGTTTTCTGTTGCAATGCCTTTATTTGGTTGTCTAAATTCCCTAAGTTCCTTTGTTCCACTTCACACCCAAAAGAGCTGGGGAATCCTTCCTGAAGCCACACATTGAATGAAAAAACATCACTCAGTCCTGTATCCAATTGCAAATCACTGTTCGAGGTACTTCCTTGTTGGCAGCCAATCACTGCATTCCTGCTATCTGTTATGGGAAATGTAGTTCTCCGTCTCAGTGTAATGCTAAAGTCCATGAATGTTTGTGAATTAAAATCTTTTTAATTTGAGAGGCTTCAAGACCTGTACGATACATTAGCAAATCACTTGTATTGGAATGGGCTATAAGCAGTGAGTTAATTTCTGTATTAACTCAGACAAATTTCCTCTGCAAGCCACCAATGTAGTTGCTTTGTTGGTGTTGGTGCTGCCCTCAGGCTCAGATCCATCATAACCAAAATAACAAACTAATAAAAAACTGTTGAAGAACACTAAAGTTAGAATAAAACAAAAACAAAACAAAAAAAAAACAAAAGATGCAACCATTGAGGAGCACTTTAATGTAGAAAGTTTCAATGTTTTCATCAGTGGTAGCTCCGACTTCTTCAGAATAATATCATTTCAAAGTCACACACTTTTTATACATTAAATTCAGTCACAGGTCCATAATTAAAAACTACCTTTCCCACTTTTAAAGAAATATTGCATCCCCTTTTTAATGAAACACAATGAACACACAATGTGCATTTATAGGTTAAAAATTATTTGCATCTTGTATAAAAATCTCACTAAACCCATTCATAGCAACACTGCAAAATGTTTTTTTTTTTTAGACTGTTCTGATTTATGTTTTAGTACAGTACTGATGGATATGGTTTCATTGAGGCCTGGGAGGGTACTTGCATTGTACTTTATTTTCCATCTTAACTCTTTATATTATAAATACTGTCTGCAGGTCCCACTCTTGGTCCCATATCCACTTTATCAACTGCTGTAAATTTAAAACTGTGTGAGGGGAATTTCTGAATGTGCCTCACTAGTGCATTCTTGTCATCACCTTTGGATATGTCATACTGATGTTGGTATATTCTTTCTCTAAACATACACTTTGCTTTTCCTACATAAAAATTCAAACATTCCTGACAGACTGTTAAATAATCTATACCAGCTCTGTAACAGTGGAACTTGTGTTGTATTTTTACTAATTCTCCAGTTCCAATTCTGACTTCTGTTCCTTCGAAAATGTACCTGCATTGTGGACAACACCCACACTTGTGCATCCTGCCATCTGTTGCACCTCTGTCACTTTTTTCAAGTAAAGAGCTAAAGCACATGTCCTTTTTGTAAACAATGGTGGGTTCATTCCCTATTTTATGAAATAGATCAATGTCCACTCTGAAAACGTTCCACTTGTGTCTAAGCTGAGATTATAAGGTATAATAAAGGCTCTTTGAAACCTATTGGTATTGGAAGTTTCAATTTAATTTCCTATTCCACCCCTAGGTATGTTGTCAGTACATCCAAAAAGTGGTGCAAAAATACCTTCTATTCTTTTCTGTTTAATCTCTCCTATTATTTGATCCAATAAGGTATTGGGATATCCCCTCTTTTCAGGCATAGTCCTTAATACATCACATTCCTTAGAAAAGGTGACCTCACTGCTGACCGTGCATGCTAACCTATTATCCCTTGACTAGGGCCTTTTTTTGATTGATAGGGTGTCCGCTAGTAAAGTGGAGTAAGGACTTAGAGTATGTCGGTTTCCTATAAATAGAACTTTCAAATTTTTTTTGGTCCCTGTTTTTAGAAATTTACACATCTAGATAATGTACACACTCACTACTGGTTTTCATCATAAATTTGAGGAAACTAGTACTGTCATTTATATACTGGAAAAAACAGTCAAGTCTATTTAGTGAATCTTTCCAAAAGATTATAATGTTGTCCAAGAAACAACCATACATACACCAACAGTTAGCAAACTCATAACTAAACACTTTTTCCTTCTCCCATTGGGCCAGGGCTATGTTGGCAAAAACAGGGGCACATGCTGCCCCCATAGCCACTCCATTTCTCTGTTTAAACAATCGATTTTCAAAAAACAAGAAGTTGTTATCAAGTACAGCTTCTGTTAAGGCCCTAATGGTAAGTATCTTGGAATGGTTGAAATTTGAGTTCCCACAAAGAAAGTCCTAAAACATTTCAACCCCCTCCTCATGAGGTATAACTGAAAACAGTTCTATCATATCTATTGTGACAAAAATCAAGTATTTAGAGTAAATCCGTGCTGTCACATTGGACAAAAAGTCCCATGAGTCTTTGTAAATGTACTCATGTTTGTCCAGCATACCTATCACTTGGGTATCTACATATTTAGCCAGTTAAAACATTAAACATTAAATCTACAACCTTAAATATTTCCTTGGAGGCCTTATTGGAATGTGCTTGCATCTCCATGATGACCCTAAATATATGTCGAGTGGTAAAGAAAGACACACCAGAATCAAGTGGAAGAAGGACAGCAGACCTCCTGTACATTCCTTGCAAACCTCCCACATGGCACCTTGCCCACACTTTAGCTATGGCCAGATACAACAGGCACTTAGGCCACAGTAACCACATTACCCTAATCAAGTGTCTCACCCTCCACCTGTCCAAAATCAGAGGGGGTTCACTGGAATAGGTTTGCATAGGCCTACTGTCTGTGTAAGATGGAAATAAAGTGGATGGCTGAATGTCAACCTCAGCTTCAGATTTGACCTCTGTTCCCCCTAACTGTGTCTGTGTTTGGCTGCCATCATCATCAGAGTCTGTCAGTACTCTTACATTAGGTGTTAAGAGTTCTGCACTTCCACTGTCAAGATCCACCTGTGATAAGCAACAAACACAGGAAAATTAATACCTACACTGCAATTTAATGTATGCCAACAAACTAACACAAGTGCCACTATCACAGATGGCACAGCAATACACACACAGTCCTGACACCTACCTCACAATTACAGATAAATGCATATTTCTGTCAAAAGCTCATCAGTACTGAACTAAAAATGATTGGCTTACCATATGTAGAGTACTCCACACTTGCTAGTGAGGATGGTCCTAGAACAAGTTAAGCAAAAGGTAAGGACACCATCATCACAATGACAATAACACAGGGGGAAGAATGTATTGCCTTTATATGTCCATTAACAATACTTTTAATTGAAACATGGATTACATGTCCACCTCAAGCCCATGAGTAATGAACCAGAATATGTCAATAATTGTATCAATCTATAAATAGGTCCCACATAATGTAACTATTGCTTTAAATAGTTTACTATACAAGGAATTGTTAAAAATCAACATATGTAAGCTTACCTGGAAGCTCCTCCTGGGACATGGGACATACTTGTTCTCTCTGAAACAGCAGCACCAACATCAATCACAGGCTATTTTGCACTTTCCACTAAGCATTCTGGGTCCCTGACAGTGGACAGGAACTCTTTATTTGGTGTCAGTGGTGGCTCTGTAGCAGCCCCCGCCCCAGTAGTCAGCTGTCCATGGGTCACTATAGATGCTCTCCATTGGGCCAAAGAAATCATATCAGTGGTCCTATGATGCACCAGATCATATGTCCTGCTGTGTCCCCAATGGCATTGTTATAATTCACTATCTGTTGCCAAATCTGCATTCTAACAGACATATCCCCATGTCTTCTCAAGCAGAAAGGCACCATGTCACAGTAAGGCTTGAACAATTACTTCATTCTCAGAGTCAGTGAAGGGGGGGGGTTGGAGGAATTGGGATGCTTGAGTGCCATAGTCCTAGGTGACATCAAACATAAAAGAAGGATACTATACATAAATATCATATAAATGAAAGTTCTGCTTAGATATAACACACATTATTATTTTGTCATTACCCACTGGAGAAACACTAAACATCAATTACTAAAACATCAGAAAGGTTATATGGTTGCAACATATTACAGTCACACAGAAATCAAAGACTGATCTAAAACCAGGACTAATAAGAGCAAACCTCTATAAAAATTCTTTGGTTGTGGCAACACACAAATGGAACTTGTCTCCCCACCACAGGGAAAAAACAGGCAAATTACAGTTTGTACCAAACAAGGAATAAAACATTAGTCAATTGTTATAAGAGCTTTCCAACAAACTCAATATATGTACACATTTACCACAGAAAAGTCATTTTATACAATACCCAGAGACCTCTACCTGTGCTCAGCACTTCCCTAGAGGTGTCTATGGACCATCCTAGAAGTCTAACACCCCGGTGTCATAGCGAATATGAGACATTTATATTTCACTGAAATAACCTAGAAAAATGTA
>NC_056743.1:636815943-636887505 GCF_019279795.1 Protopterus annectens
CACAAAAGCAGTTCAGACTCCTTTACCTGCAGTGGGTGAGTCAGCCAGGTTACACTTAAGGTTTTAAATATAAGTAAGCAGCACATATTTCTCAGTTTCTGTTCTCTAATATCCAAACTCTCCTACTGTTGTTGAAAACTGCATATTATTGCCATTTTAATGACAATTATACAAAATGCCTCACAGAATGCATGTCTCAGATTACTGCTCAGATAAGAGAAGAACGATCCATATTCAAAGAGAAGGCAAAGCTGCATTGCTGCAAAAAATAGTCATAAATGGTTGCGTGATCAGTCATTACACTAAATCAGTAATTAACACATGTGCACACAACTGAGAGTGTACAAGTGTCATTTGTGTTGTTAATGCACTGGTTGAAATGGAACTTACTTGTATGCACAGTGATTTGCATTCTGGCTGCAAAGCTGTTTCTGTGGTAAGGAGGGATAAGATGCCCTTACTTTATTTAGTACATCCACTGATGTAACAGTTCAAATCCAGAGTTGTGTAAAAATCTAACATTTCTTTTGTAATGTTTATGGCTTTTTTTATTTATTTATTTTTTTAATATTACTATTTGCAATGCGAGCAGCTTAGCGTAAACACAGTGAAACAGATAAATTAAATAAATTTCATGTAATGTACTTCTGTAGTAAAGATTACTTAAACTACACCTGCAGATCATGTACATGCACCTGCCAAGCATGATAAACGACAGAGAATATACTATCTGGAGATCATGGTTCAAGTCCCACACTTGTCTTTTAAGGATGAAACCTAATAAACACTGCTCACAAAGATAAAATAAGGCAAACTTTGCTTGTCACATTTGTACATCTCTTAACTTCAGACAAACATGGTCTAATGGCTCAAACAGACAGTAGTCAAGTTCAAAAAGTATTCATTGTTGCCTTGTTTGCATTCAATCACGCAAACCTGCTAAGCAGCGTTGTGCCAAGGTAAGCAATATCTCCCAACAAGTCTAGAATATCTGCAATGAGGTATCTTTTGTGATTTGGCACTGAGCAAACACACTAAGCAGCATTGCCCAACAGTTAGCACACATACTTAATAATGAGTATGAAAATTTATAACTGTTGCTTAGCTGTTCCTGTGGCAACATATATAAGTGTAGGGCTGCAATGCAGGCAATCCTGGGTTCAAATCCAGCAAAGCTCGCAGTTTTATTCCTGTTGTTACAGTTTACTTCATATTGCAATTAACATGAAGACAATTAAACATAGAAATAAATAGCTGCAGCAAGTGTATTTGGCATACATAGGATATCAGATATATATTAATTGTGTTACTGTGGGTTTCAAAGAATTATGATTCTATAATTACACATTTATTTTCTGAACTGTCATATCAGAATTATGGCTCTATCATTACACATTTTATTTTCTGAACTGCCATATCACACACATACATGTTTAAATGCTCAGGTCTTTAATGTATATGTATAATTAATGAACAGGTCTGACAAGTAAGATCTTAGCTGCAATGAGCACTCTGCACAGTAATGACTGTAAAAATGCACTTGTAGTTCAACTTTCCCTGTGATAACTGGTATACGTTAATGCTCACAATACAGCTGAGCCAGGGTTATAATGTAACACATTCACAATTTTGTTAGTGGTTGTCCATTCAATTAAAAAAATGTAAACATAATTATAAATAACAATAAGTATGTACAGCAGTGGAGCTCATATGAATTATACGTGTGACAGAGGGGATAGTGAATATTATGTTTCTGTAAGTATAATTGCCTTTTCTGACCTTGGATGGCCTTCAGACCTGAATGATACTCATACAGACATGAATATATAAACCAGGACCATGTCAGGTCACACACATACATGGTTAGCTCCTCAGTCTGTCATGTGCATTTGCATATAATTAATGAGGATGTCTGTTAAACACTTGTTCTGTGGCAAGGATGAAAAGTCACCGATGTGGAAGAATATTCTTTGTCTATTCTGCATAGGTTTGAATCCCACATTGTACCAATTAATAGTATCAATGTGCAAAGCCACATAACAAATGTGTTAGATAATATAATTTACATCCCCCAATTCATGTCTGCAAAGTTAAACCATCTCACAGTACAGCAACATCTAAGCCAAAAACTAATCCCAGTTGTCACATTACCCTTCTCAGTTCATAAACTGCTTTCCTCTCTGGTTGGCAATGTTGCTCTCTATTTAATGTCATGCAAATGTAATTGTGAAGGTTGTTTGGATTTGCACAGTAGTAGTAAATTTGATAACACAAATTGGTAGAAAAGCAGTCTTAACTATTTCTGTTTTTCCTGACTGAATATGTCTGGAGTTCGAAGGTAAGAAGCCCAACTTAGGGCTCAAAGGTGGGGTGTTGATGAGTCCAGAATCTTTATTGGACATCTTGTAAAGCACCACTGTCAAAGGTTCTTGCAGGAGAGCTATACCAGTTCCCAGTACAAGTCTGAGGCATGGAATAGTCTGGCTAAGGCTGCCTCCATTGAGACTAGCATTCCACACAACAGTACAGGTACCATTTTAAAGACCTAAAAGGCACAAGTAGGATACAATCAGCCAGGGGCTGGATGAGTTTAGGACTGCTGACATCCCACAGTTGTATAAGTATACAGAAAAAGAGATTTTATATTAGACAGAAACCTGCATATAGGCACGACTGGTATATCCAGTGCTCTTCTCTTGTTCTCTCCTTTTCATTCTACAGTCAATCAGAAGATCAAGGTGAATAGGGAAGCCCATGCTGAGCATTTTGAAAGACTGAGGGAAAGAAGGGTTATGTATGTGGTACAACAAAAGTGTTATTTTTTGCTAAGGTATTGCTGTTCTATGCAGTACTAGTAAATTAAGCATGCATATCTTAACTGTAAAATCAAGCATGCATGATTCAGTCTGTAGCTCAAGCAAACTGCAAGAGTCAGTTATAGTACTGTATTCAGATACTGTGGGCTCAAAAACCACAGGTAAAAATTCTATCATAAAATTATTTCAAAAGATTACATAATAATGGCAACAACATTGGCATACATGCCATGCTGTTTTATTATTCAGTATTTTTTGATCAATGTAAGGATTACATGGAGCAATTATCACTCATAGTTTCTAGTTTTAAAAGTATACTTAAATATAAAAGTAAAAATAAATAATTTTTATTGTATTAATTTATTGTATGTCATATATGATTGTACTAATTATCTCTTATTTTTTCTATAACCCCAACCCTTATCTCTCTTTTTTTATTTTTATATGTGTGGTCACAACATTTCCCTGTCATCCATTACTGGCAACTCACAAAGTGCTTTACAGCATAGGGAGGTAGGCCAACCACTGTGGCTGAGTCTGCCCCTGCTACACCAGCTCCTGCACCAACATTTAGCACATCTGGGACACAACCTGGCAGCTCTGCTTCTGCTGCCCCTGCACTGCCTGGGCCTTCTACCTTACCCCAGCAGCTGTTGCAATGGTAGCCAATAGGATTAGTGGTGGAGGCTGGGATTTATTCACTTGCCATGAAATGCCCAGCTTGGTGCGTAGGGTCATGCAAAGCACCACTGGTACACACCTGCAGGTGAGGACTAGATTCTCACTGTCCCCATGCTTGACAGACATAGGCATCCAGTGTCCATTCCCTATCACCAATCATGGTGTCCACTCATCTGCTGTGTTCCTCGCTGTTCCTGTGTCTTGTCTTGTTTGTCCTGTTTGTGTGCATCCACTTCATCACCTATCCTACTTACCTGACCTAGAAGTACCTACATCCCTTACCCATCAGTCCTCTCTAACTGAAGTAAAAACTAAAAAAATGGACACCTGCCTCACAAACTAAAACATACATAGCTCTAAACTTCACATGTGTCATCTTAACACACCTGATTCAGTCCCATTGGCTATACAACATGATTGAACTGTTGTTAACCCTCTTTGTTGAGGTGACAGTCCAAATTCAGCTAATCTACTATACGTATTTTCATTTCACACTGTTGAAAAAGAGGATAGCTATGGTTCTTTCCTACATTTCTCCTGCCCATTGCTATATGATTCCCTTTGTTTTTCCTCCTGCTTGCCCCTCATTTCACCACTTTCCTATCTACCTCATTTTAACATCTTTAATCTGGTCAAAAGATAGAATCACACACCACACACATAAGTGAAAACAATCCAATGAAGCCCTTCACTTTTTGTCCTCTGTATTTGCAAGGACTTTTGCATTGTGCACCAATGCTGAGCTACAGTGAATGGCTCCTCAATAGTGTGGTTAACTCCTCACAATGCTGACTAAACCCACTGTGCTAAGGAAACCCACAGTTACACTAGCTTTATGAATTGTTTCATTGTATTGTAAATACATAATTAAAAGTATTAGTGTACCTGAATTTAAACTCTTTATCATCTTGGCTCAAAAGAAATATCTCAGTGTACTTACACCTACTACTACAGAGTCAGCTAAACAGCAGGTATGTTTCATACACTCAGTACTACCCAAAGTACTGCTTGTCACACCTCTGTGCTTAATGTGATTGCTTGGAGGTAAGTAAACCAATAGGCTGCTCATTATTTTATCAATGCAAAAGAGGTTCTGTTTTGCACATCATGTAACTACATGCAAATGGGGAAAGCAGTATAAATGTGTGTCTTGCATGCACAACCACTTTATCAATCATTCAAATCAGCTGCTGAGTGGTAGAAAGTACATATTAGCATGCACTGCTTTTGCTTACTGTCCTTTTAGTCTTCAACCCATGAAAGTACATGTAAAGACATAGCCAAAGGGAAAGCACTTTTTTTCAGGAAAGAACACATATTTCCACTGTACTCATGTCTTACCTGCACCCATGCACTTGCAATTTGGTCTCTCAGTACTTGCTCCCAAGTATAAAAACTACATTACATAAATAAATAAAAGTGTTTTCTTACATACCATGTACATCTTTATAATGACAACAAACATTCAGATTTTCAAATACTTATAGTAATGTGGAAAGCTGCTTGCATATAGTTTGCAATATTGTCTCTTATAGTATACCTGCACATTTGAAACGCAACAGCAAATACTACACTTTCCTCACTTATAAATCTGATAACATGCATAACTATAATATTTTGGCAGTCGTACATGGCTAGCCATCCATTTCATACAGGCCTCCCAATATTTTCCCTCAAATATCCAATGATGATATCATCCACTGTAAATTCTCCTGCAGTATTATAGAAGTGTGACTTATGATGTGATACTTGTGTTAAGTACTGAGTTCTACAGCTGTTGTACCTAGTTTGGTGGGGTTCTAATCTCCCTGTGGTCAACTTGTGTATGTTTCTAGTCAGAAGAACATAAGTGTGTTTTTTACAGTCATCAGAACAATCCCAAGGAGTACCAATATTTTGACAGTTGTACATACCTTTACATCCATTTAATTCATGTCTCAAAACATTTTCTATCACACATCCAGTGATGATGACATCCACTATAAATTGTTCTGCAGGAGTGTAAAACTCAGACTTGTGCTATGGCATTTGCTTTAAGCACTGCGTTCTCTAGCTGGTGTACAGAGGTAGGTAGGGGTTCTAATCTCACTGTACTCAACATTTGTTTGTTTAGTTGCTTGACATTCAAGAGACCATTTTACACCTGCATGTGGGACACTGCTATTACAATCCTTTTCTCATCAGACACTGCTGATGTCATCACTTATAAATTGTTGTCCAACACTCTATAAGTTAGACTTGTGCTGAAGAACTTGCATTTAATACTGAGTTTTATTGCTGGTGTACTTATTTAGGTAGGAGTTCTGTTCTCACTGCAGTCAACTGGTGTATGTCTGTATCTGTGTTCACTTGATTGACATTCAAGAGACAATTTTACTCCATCTACCATCTTCTTCTCACCAGAAACTATCTCTTACAAAGTGTTGTTTGACACTTTCCAAGTCAGACTTGTGCTGAGGCGCTTGCTTTAAATGCTGACTTTTATAGTCAATGTACTTACATAGGGGTTCTGTTCTCACTACAGTCAACTTGTGTGTGTTTGTTCACTTGGTTGCAGTTCAAGAGACCATTGCATACCTGCATGTGTGATACCGCCCTCTTCTTTTCACCAGACACTGCTGATGTCATCAGCTATAAAGTGGTTTGGACACAGTAAAAGCAGTATTTGTGTTGTGGTGTTTGCATTAAGTACTGTGCTCTATGAATAGTTTGGCAGGGGTTCTATTCTCACTGCAGTCAACTGTGTGTGCATTCGACAGTCGGTATGGTGAAAAATTTATAATGATATGTGATCCACAGCTATGTTAAACCATCCTCTGAACATCTTGTTGTAGCATATATTGATTATGTCATCCTATATAACATGCACTCAGACAGTATTCAAGACAAATCTGTTGTGTAGCAGTGACTGCTGTGTATTTGCAAGTTACTTTACCTACACTTCTATGGGGTCTAAACTAACAGCATGCAACTTGTGTGTCTATATGAGTTACCTGCAGTTTACTGACAAGCATTTACCCAACACTTCAAATTACTGACATTCCCAAAGCTGACATCACCTGCACAGTTAGTGAACACTTGGCCATCTACTTGAACTTTGCCTCTTACCCCCGCAGTAGTGCATTCTTGGAGTAGGTATATTTAGTAACGGGTGTGTGGGAGGAGTAGTCCTCCACATCAGTGGGTTTGTTTTCTTCAGGTAGTTCTTCCATTGGGATGGCCAAGTGCTTACTTACCATTTGGGAAACATTGGCTTTGAGAATATCGATGATTTGATGTGTCAGTAAACTGGGTTTCAGGGAAGTGGACTGTTGGTAAACTGAAAGTAACCTGTTTATACATATGATTATCACTTCTGAGAAAATTTTACACCGGAATGCAAGGATGTTACTCCTCATCCATGCCCCACACTCCTCTCAAAATGTTCTCTTCAGCATACAATGATATCATACTCCATGAAGTGCAACATGACAGTGTTACAGTCAGGCATAGGAGTTGTTGCTAATGTGACATTGTATGGCATACATCTTCTATACCTACACAGGTGTAATGTTCAAATCAGACCCCATATATTGCTGTATGTGTGTGGTTGGTTCTACATGATGGTAATTGTATCATCTTTGGAATCACTTTTCATTTCACTACCAATTGGTGAACCTTTCTTGTACCCCCATGCATTCACCATCCCCCTGTTTCCTCCGGTCGCATAACATCCTTCCTGCAGAGGAGTGGAGGATATCCACATGTCAAATATGTAGGCACATCATGAAGCAAAGTCCTTCCTTGAGCCTCTCTAAGCCATCTCCAGACTACTGCATGTGTCATTGCTAATACTGTCATGGTGTGGTTCCATACCTCCCAACCGTACCGAATAACTTGTATTTTACTGAGTTTTGGGTCCAAATACTGGGGTGCCCAAGTGGCACCCCTCCATTTCCGACTTTTCCCAGCTTTAGTTATTGTTCTATTTTTAAATTTTCCTCTAGTTTTTTTATTTTGTACTGATGTCATCGCACACGTAAAAAGGGTTATCAGCCTGTCGGAATTGAGCTCAAGTGCTCCAAGGACACATTTCTGGCTTTCCCCATGATCTGTGAGTGTGAGCAGTTAGCGGGTTATTCAAACAAGTATTTTAGTGCTTTAGAAACAAGTTTCAAACATTAAGCTTGCTCTATCTGCCAGTTCGCTTTCAGCAGTTATTCTTATTCAGAAGCAGCTCACTCGCGCTAAGTAGTTATTATCTGCCAGTCTGGGTTTTTCTTATTAGCTTTGGAAGGAATTGGATGTTTTCAAATGGATTCTGGCTCTTTATTCAAATCACTTTCTTTGGCTTCAACAGCTGCAGGCAGCATTCAGGCATTCAGGAACAAGTCAGGTAGGAAACTACCCCTTAAAAAAGCCGAGAAAAGCATGTTGTGTTTACAATATGTTGTGTTTATGAATATAAATATAAGAGCTAAAATTTATCTACAGGTTACTGAAGGAAGATGTCTACAACTCTACACTGATACAATTAGTAAAATAATTTGCAGTATCGAGGCAAAACTGCACATTCATCTTTATTATTGAGTATCCATGTTCTTTACTATGCAACTGCATAACCAGACTAAAACAACACTCATTTTTCTACATTTGAGTCACTGTTTATATTCTTACTTTGTTTTAGATGATTCTTAAGGTTTACGCTAACTGTTATCTTGCTCGTGATGAGGCTGTCTAGAAAACTGAGAGGATTACTATAAATTGTCTTTGCTGTATATGTGCATGTGAAAAAGCATGATGGTGGGAAATGGCCTTACGAAAAGCATCACTAGTCCATAGTTCTGTGAAACAGCACCAGCTTATATTGACTACAAACAAAAGCACTGCATAACATGCACTCAGAACCAAGCAGGATACATTTTGAAAATATTTACCATGAGGAGTTTTTAATTAATATCTTTTTTAAGAAAACTGATAACCTATAGTTTTAGCACTGCCTTGTAGACCACAATGTTTACTTACTTAGCAGGTGCCATTGCAGAAGGGGAAAAAAGCAGCGTGACACGAATAAAATGTTTGTGTGTAGTTCTCCTACTCAGTGAAACACTATGCTATCCTGCTGTAACTTTGTGAGTAAAAAAAACAAAGCAACAATAACGCTTTCCTGGACATGTCTCCATTTCTTTACTTTTGTCAAGAAGGGAATAAAGGATTATACCTTGTAAGCAGCTGTTTGATTTTTTCTTAAAGTGGCATTGTCAACATTTTTCCTCACATTACTGGACTTTTACTGTTGCTTTTGATAGGATCTATTCTATATATGCATATGTATATATATATATATATATATATATATATATATATATATATATATTCATTTTTTTAATTTCCTGCTCAGTTACCTTGATAATAAATTGAGTGTATCACAATGCATGGGCCATGGAGCAAACAGTTTTTCTTTGGATGTGGTGTGTGGATTTCAATGCTGTTTCAATGAATGTAAGTTTCAATGGCAGAGAAGTTTTAATGTCAAGTCTATTTCCATTGTGAGACAGTATTGCTTTGTTTAGCAGCTTTGTTTAGTATATGTCTTAGTGTTGTGCATTGTGCTATAAAACATAAATATAAAATCCAAATAATCATTGTAGAAGAATAGCAGTATGCACACACTAGTGTTTTGGTAAATGGGGTGAAATAGACAGGTAATGGGACATTGGAATGGCTGCAGGGGGACTCTGGTGCCATATTTTGTTTGTCTGTTCTTCAGTTTGTGTTTGAAAGCCCATATCCCACAATTCCATTGGAGTGGGTGGGGTTATGTAATTATGCATGCAAATGTGATGTTAATCAGCATACAGATTTGTACCTATTTTTCATGGGCCTTGTCCAGATTTTTGATGTTTCCAGGTTGAGAGGTATGTGTGGTGCACATATCCCATATAGACAGTGGCAGGATGTAATGCAATCCAACAATTATAAATATACACACAATAGTCTTACTGTCTTCATAATATAGATATAGGTGGTTTTCTTCCATGGTATAATCATGGCTAGGATTTCATTTGATGTTGGCCATTAGCATAATAATGTCTCATTAGCCTATAAACAGCTGACTTGTCAATGTTGCAGTCACTTGACATGTGCTATATTGTGGTATGGATGTACAATATGGCTACAAGAGGGTATTACACTCGGTGATGTGAGCACTGCATGCTGTTTCTATAACAGTTGTAGTAATATGCCTCCTGAGAACTGTTGACATAGTATGCTAGAGAAAGACAAAAACACAGGTACCAGATGAACAGCTCGGTCTTCACCTTAGAGCCAATAGTATGTATAAAAAGTTGAACTGCCACAGTAGAAGGAAAATTCCTTATTACAAGGACAAAGTGAGTGCTTTCACAATCTTCCAGGTTGCTGCAAGGACAAAGTTAGTGCTTTCATTACCTGTGTGTGTCATGTTATACAATGCAATTCTCAAGAAACAGCTTCAACAAGGACAGCAAGGAGCATGACCACAGTTTCAAGGACCACAGGCAGGGCTGGCAGATGCAGCAGTAGCACATACAGATGAGGAGTATGAGGGAGAATCACTAGCTGAAGATGCTGCTGGTCAACAATATGCCCTGGATCCAGCTAAGAAGCAAAGTATGGCACATACACACTTGCAACCTAGGTCAAATCCTAAGATCCCCCACACATACAGATATGAAAATTAATGCCTATCAAACTCTACAACCTTTACATAACCATGTAATGGCTATCTTCTGATAGCATCAGGCAGGGATAACCACCAGGGACACAATTTGTACCTGCAGTAATGAAAAAGTAAGAGTGGAACCTGCAAAATAAAAAAAAAAAAACGTATATAACCAATTATTCTCACATAGAAAGATATATATTCCCCTAAGAAGAGCATTTGTCTGAGTTGTACATTTTTGTTAATAATAGCTTATATGACTGATGTTTGCAATATATAGCTATGTATCTATGTATCCTACCCAGTACTAGGCATCAAGCATTTCAATCAACCACTACATATAAACCATAGAACCAGTCAATGATACCATCATTTGCACAAGAATAAGCAATAAGTAACAATCTTCCTCCTTCTTTTTACTCTTTTTTATTAACCCTTATCTCCCCCAATCCACCACACTTCTTTACTTCCACTCCCATATCTCTTTCATACCAACACACTTAACTCTCCTCTCCCTCCTCCTTCCCTTTACTTCCATACCACTCTCCACCCCCTTCCCATATACCTCCACATTCCAACTCTCTCTCCACTGATTCTTACCATTTTCTCTTTGAACCTAATGGATCCAACACAAAAATCAATTTCTACTCATACTGTACTCTTAACTGCAACTATTGTAGCTCTCACTATACCTTACACACTAACCTCCCTTGAACAATTCTCCTTCCTTGAACACTATCCCAACCAACAAACTCTCCCTAATTCCCCAAGACATACTCTACAACATAGTAATATAACCTGTACCTCTACATACCTACTTCCTAAGTACCATAGACCTACCCACTTAACCTACCTCCACGTCAAACGGTCCATTTTCACTATCTACAAAATTCTAAAGTGTATCCAATTTCCTCAAAAACACCCTCTGTTAGCCAGCAATATTCATCCTAACCCCGGTCCCAATACTCATATACACAATCTCCCAAATAACTCAACAACACCTAACTACACCATTATAAATAGACCATCTAACTCCCTCCTGATAGCACACCTTAACATCCGTAGCATTAACAACAAAACTACCTACCTTCATGCACTCTTACAAGTTTATTCCTTTGACATTCTCTGCATAACAGAGACATGGCTAAAGCCCACTTCCCTTGACCAGGTAATTATTTCTCCAGGGTTCAATATCCTAAGAAATGACCGTAAAACCAAAAAAGGCAGCGGAGTAGCCATTTTGTACAAATCAGGACTCCAAGTTAGCACCTTTGACATGCACCTTCCACCAACTAACAATGCAGAAATCCTAACTGCTAAGCTAGAAGTTAACAATTCCAAATCCATCTATGTTATTTGTATATATCTTCCTCCAGGAAATAATATAAATACACTTGAAAACATACTCTATCACCTCTCCTCACACCTGCCTCAAGAAACCATTATTCTAGGAGATGTTAATATAGACTGGATAACTTGCTGTTTACACAATCCTACCAATCATATAAATCTATGTGGTTTCTCTCAAATAATTACCACTCCTATCAGAATCCATAAACCAAGTAATAAAGCTACCACCTTAGACTGGATCCTTCTCAATAGCCATCTTACTATCTATTAACCAGGAATCCTTCCAGACAATATTAGTGACCACATGATAACCTATGTTATTAGGCAGAAAACCCATTGTCCTAATTTCCATAATATTATAACCTGCCGCTCCAAAAAATTCTTCAATCCTCAATCCTTCCAAAATGAACTCAAAGCATGTGACTGGTCTCCTATGCTAAACCTCCAACTAGATGAAGCAGTAACCTTTTTGCAATACAAAATTCCTACAAATCTTAAACTCCCATGCCCAAATTAGATCCTCCCGCCTAAAGACCAAAATTGCCCCCTGGCTAACAAAAGAAACTAGGCAAAAGATGCACCTCCAAAATAAAATTTGGAACAAATGGAGAGCTTCTAAAAGTCCATAAGATCACCTTTATTTCAAACAATTAAGAAATGCCACCAAGAAAGACATTCTCAGACATAAAAAAGACTACTACTCTAAACTCCTTCAGTCCCAAAAAGCACAACCTCAAAAATTCTGGTCAGGCATTAACAAACTACTTCAACCAGGACACTCTAAAACTCCTTCACCTTCTGGATTCCAAAATAACTCCAACCAGATTCCAGCTGCTTTCAATAACTATTTTAACTGAAGCCATTCTAAACCTTGCAAATTCTATACCACCAAGCACCACATTGCCTCTTAACACCCATAATCCTACAACTCCTACTTTTCATTTACAACCTGTTCCTACATCCCTCATTTCTAAATTCCTTCAAAAACTCAAACCCTGCACCCCTTCTGCTGATTGCTTTCCAGCAGAATACCTACAAATAGCAGCTAAAGTCATTGCCTACCCCATCTCCATCCTTATAAATAGAACTAGCTCTGAAAGCAAAATCCCATCCATATGGAAAGTTTCCCACGTTATCCCCCTACACAAAGGTGGCTCATCTACTGAGCTATCAAATTTTAGGCCTATAGCCTTACTCTCACCCATTGCTAAAATAATGGAGAAATGCATACATAGACAGCTACTTGACCACCTTATCCACAATAATCTGCTCGCCAATTGCCAACATGGCTTTAGACCATTCCACAGCACTACTACTGCTCTACTATCCTTCACCTACTCTATTAATGAAAATCGCTACAACAATACTTTCTCTTCAGCCCTAGTTTTAGACCTCTCTAAGGCCTTTGACATGGTGAATCACAACTTACTCACTGAAATCCTAAAAGCCCAATCACTTGACTCACAATCACTTCTTTGGTTTAAATCCTATCTTGAAAACAGACAGCAGGCTGTCCTTTGGAATAATACCCTTTCTTCTTCCCTCCCGGTGTCAATCGGTGTACCTCAAGGCTCTATTTTAGGTCCTCTTCTCTTCTCATTATTTATTAACAATCTACATACCAATATTCCACAAGCCACTTGCATCCAATATGCAGATGACTCAACATTAATTTGTTCTGCCAAATCCATAAACTCTCTCCAACTCCAAAACCAATCAGTATTAAACACTGTTGAAAAATGGTTCATGCAACACTGCCTCCTTCTGAACCCCAAAAAAACAAAACTACTACTCTTTGCTCCTACTCCTAAGTCATCTATCCCTAACTTCACAGTAACCTCTAGCAATGGCACTATTATAGTCCATGATACCTCTACCCGCTTACTGGGAGTTACAATTGACAACTCCCTTAGCTTCGATGAACACATTAATTCAACAATAAAAACTGTCAACAAAAAATTAGGCGCTCTCTATAGAATCAAGCCCTTCCTTACCCCTCCAGCCAGAATTACTCTTGCACAGACCGACCTTTCCTCTACCCTCTTCTATGCTTCTGCTATTTATACTAATCTATCTAGAAATAACATGAATAAACTTTCCACCTGTCATAACAACATAGCTAGATTTGCTACCTGTTCCCCCTATAGAACTCACCACTGTCATAACCTCAAACAATTGGGTTGGCTTGAACTGCATAATAAGCTACTCTTTCAGCAACTTGTGATAACCCAAAAAATACTCTATCACCCCAATAATACACCAGTTCTCACTAATCTAATCGCCTCCTACAAAAATCTCCCTACACTTCGCTCAGCAAGCAAACCTCTAGTTTCTAATGTCAAATCTAACAACAAAGCAGGGGACTCACTCTTTTCCAACACAGTGGGTAAAAGCTGGAATCAACTTCCAACTGACCTGTCTTCACTTAACTCCACACATCTATTCAAAAAGCACCTTAAAGAATATCTGAAGAATCATTGGCTTTGTCCCTGCTCCAACCCTGACTGATTATACCCAATATACAAACATTTCATAACTAAACTTGGTTCCTATTGCTCATGCGACTAAAGTGTATACTTCCCTGATAATAGTGAACTTCTACTCTCATCTGATAACAAAAAAAAAAAAGTCTTACTTCTTTTTTAGGAGTATCCCTTACTAAAATTGTTACTAAGTGTTTTTATTTCATGTCATTTTTTATTGTATCTAACAATTTTTCTGTAAACTTGTCTACTGTTATATTGTATACTTGTCTCTGTAACTTGCAGGAGCTTTTCTCCCCGGGCCTCTATTGAAAATGGACATGTATCCAGTTAGACTAGCCCGGTCAACAAATGTAAAATAAAATAAATAAAAAATAAATAAATAAATGAGACTGAAAATGCCTGCTCCATTAACTACATTACTTACAGTTGTAACAGAAATAGAATGAGGTTAAACAATTATATAAGCATTCATTCATAACTGAGTATGAACAGGAAATTAAAATCTTCCTTCTGCAGTGCATATTCATAAATCCAAGCTTGTGAGTAAGCAAATATTTGCTATTCACTCTGTGCAGCAGACATACCTGCAACCTGAAGTCACAAAGAAGTGTGCAAAGGGCAAGGAACAGTCATCATCATTTGCAGAGGGTTGGGGGGGGGGTGGCAGGAGGGCAAGGCTGACACTAAAGAAGTGAGTGCGTGCAAGTAATAAACACATGCATTTACTAAAGTATAGAGTTTTCAGGGCCAGTAAAAAGAGATGCTTAGCAGTCAACAGTACTGCTTAAATAGCTTGCATGTGTGTGAGGTGATAGGAGAAATTTATTTTTGCAATGTGTGTGTGTGTGTGTGTGTGTGTGTGTGTGTGTGTGTGTGTGTGTGTGTGTGTGTGTGTATGTGTGTCTCCATGAACACAATCAAGCATTGTGCTAGCACTATGTCCAGGCATCTCAGGCAGGTGTGAGCTGTGCATGGCAGAGTAGCCATTTCAGTTTCATTGCCCCTAACCATGAGAGCTACCTCTGCCAGAAGTTGTACAGTTACTTCCATGGCACTGGCTAGAATTCTGCTGGACAAGTTCTCATCATGGCTATATCCAGGACCATGATGCCATGGCCTGCCACATCGGTTGTTGACATTGCAATCACTGACAGAGCAGTGGAAGTAGTGCCACTACTGGAGCAGGTTCTGGCACAGCCAAATTAGAAAACACCAGATGCTGTAGCATCTCTTCGGCCATGTGAATAACCACCCTTCCCCACAGACATTCCATCACATACACTGTCCAATGCAGTTTGTCATACCTCCTGTCCAAGGAGTCACCCACATGGTTCAGGCAGTCATGTACATCAGAATGCATGATGTTTAGTACTTACACTATCTCTTCTGAGCCCTGGTATAATATGTGCCTGCATAATGGCCCTACATATACATCTGGTGGTACCTAATTATGCACCAGCATCAGAAGGATGGACAGCAAGCATTCTCAGAACACCTCTGCCAGTTATCCTGTATGGCACCTCACCCTCATGATGGCTATGGGGAGACTTAACTAGCTCTGCAGCTGGAGTAGACACACTACCTTGATGAAACGTGTCATTCTCAACATGTCCTATATCTGAGGGCTCCATGGCATGGGTATGCATATGCATACTGACTATGACCGAAATATGGGAAAAGGACATGGAAGCCACTACCCCAGCATCAGACTGATCCTCTGTAGCCCTCAGACTGTGCATCTTCATCGCCACCATCATCATCAGAGGCTACCAGTACTTTGACATTAGGTGGTAGGAGTTCTACATTGCCACTGTCATGATCACCTATAATAACAAGCAATAAACACAAGAAAGAGAGAAATAGGGAATTAAACTGATCTAATCTTTGTTATACAAAAGGTATACAACAAATAACCAAATCAAGCAGACGACTCACTCTGAGACATATAAAATATAAAACTTACAGAAATTAAGAACCAGGTGGCAAAAAGACTCAGAGGAAACTTTATTGTACAAAAGGTTAAGCATTTTCATCTAATTCATGACAAAGACACTATCAGAACCAATACAATCTTAAAAGCAAGACATACAAATTTAAAAACCTTGCCCCAGATTAATAATGAGGAGATACATAAGAGTAAAACACCATACACATGGTTCTACATGTCCCACAAAAATACTGTTGCTATTCCTCTCTCCATCTCTCTTACTCTGTTCCCTTCTGCTTTAGTAAGTTGTCACTGAATGTCTTCAATTGTGTAATTTGAAGTGTATGCAGTAGGACTTCTTGTGTAGTATGATGGCAAAATGTTGAGATCTATAGACAGATTTTTTCATAGTTTCAAGAGATCTAATCCAGGCATTAGCTAATTATTACTGACTGTTGTTAGTGCACTGTTTATGTGAAGCTTTTGCCTACATATTGTTATGAGCGACATTATCCTGCTTCTGTCATAAGCTACTTGGTCCCTGTTTCCCTCTCAAACTGAGTATATGTATCTTCACCCTTCTGTGTCATTAGTCTTCCTCCTCTGCATTTGGACAATGTCTGGTGCAGAGCACCAAGTGTAACTGAGGCTAAGTGGAAGTACACAGCTTATTACAAAATCGTGTGAGTTTTGCCTTCAGCTGCATTATTCTTCTGCCTTTCACACTACTGTAATTAGACATGTATAGTCAGTTAATCTACTTCAAAAAAGTTGAGGAGTTGAACGTACAGCATACAGTTGTCATGAGGGCAATGAAGAGTAATACAGGCATTATCCATTTCTGCAATCTGTAAAGTAGTAGCTCCTGTCTGGTATGTTTAGCTAATACTCAGGGCTAAAAATTTTTATTGGAATATTCTCAAGGTTTGAATCCAGATGTATGCCACAGTGTTTTTGAATATTTGTTATGACTCCTGTGGTAATATGTCTGTATGTGCATTCCTGTCATTAACTGTCCTCTTCTTCATGCCCCATCTGTGTCTGACCCACCCTTGCTCGAACCGTTAGCAAAGGGGAACACATTTGTTCCATCTAGAAGGGTTGACTTGGCAAAAATACTAACTGACTTAAAGTTGTATGTCAGAAAATTAAACTTGTCATTAATATTTGGTGACAATGTAAACATACAGAGTAGCATTTTACATACATCTAGTACATTTTGCCCTCCTCTTCACCCTACACTGCTATTGTTTGAACAAATTTGTGAGTTGGACTTTTCCAACTCATCTAGTGTTAGATCTAATAACAAGAAGTTTAATCTTCCCCCTAACATTTCTAGAGAACAACGCAACTTGTTACACTTAATCCAACAGGCCCCTGTTCAGATTATGTCACCAGACAAGGGTGGTGGGTTAATAGTGATGTACACTGACCATTACATTAATGAAATGGAAAAGATAGTCAATAGCCCTACCTACCAACTCGTATCACGTAATGAATTAAATCAAGCTTGTTCTAAAATTAAATCACACTTATACGAGATGTTTTTGAAAGCCAGGATTACTTCTGAGCTTTGTAAGTACCTTAGCATGCCAGCCCCTAGAACTCCTATTCCTTTTGGTGTTCCAAAATTACACGAAAACATTGATAATCCACCAGTGAGACCATTAGTAGATGCAAGGGCTAGTCTAACGTACCCTTGGGCAAAATGGGTAGATGAAACCCTTAAAAAATATGTGACCCAGGAACAACAAATCTGTAAAGACTCTTGGTCATTTTTAGCCCAAATTAACAATCTGGACTACAGTCATTCTTTGAATTTCTTAACCATTGATGTCCAGGACCTTTACTCTTCAATCCCACATGATGAAGGGATTGAACGGATCAGTAGCCTACTGAGGGCCAAGGGAGCACCATTAGAAGAAGTAAACCTATCAGAGGAAATGCTGGACATTATTTTGAACAACAATTGCATTACATTTAACAACAAATATTTCATCCAAAAAAAAAGGAGTGACAATGGGGTCCCCGTGTGATGCTAGTTATGCAAATTTGGTTATGGCATCATGGGACTATGAGTTTACCTTTAATAAACTCGATATAAAGAAACAGATCCATTTTTATACCCGCTTCCTTGATGACGTCTTTATATTACTCAATGGTAACAGGGATGATGCAATAACATTGGTAGACTATTTTAATAGTACTACTAGCTTCCTTTCTTTCACCTTTGTCTTCGACACAGGCCAGATTTCTTACCTGGATGTTGATTTGAGCAAAGATGAAGCAAAAAATTCATATGTTTCTAAAATCTATAGAAAACGCACATATTCCAGTTTTTTTCTCCATTACAGCAGCTGTCACCCTTGGCACCAGAAAAAATCTGTTTTCAAAGGACAATTTGTGAGAGCTGCATGTATGGTCACACTTGAGTTAGACTTTTTACACGAAAGTCAAAAATTGAAGGACATGTTTCTTAAAAAGAGGTTATCCTGAGGACCTGATAGATACGATCTGTGATGAAGTTACCACTAAGAGAGAACAAGGCCTTTATAGGCCAATTCTTAGTTTGAGTCTCAATAATACTGGAATAATTGATTCTAGTCATCCTGACAAATATGAATACACAATTAGTCTCATTACCCCTTTTAGTAGTGATGCTAAGGAGATAAAGTACATCCTATACAAAAATTGGGAAATAATTAGAAGAGATGCCCATATGGCTGACAGGTTTGAAAATAGCCCTCGAATTACATACAAGCGTGGTACCAACTTGAAAAGTTTATTAGAGGCCAACAAACCAGCTTTAAATTGGAAATGTGGAATGTACAAATGCCAAATGCGCAATTATTGCAAACATATGAGTACAGGCAAGGAGGACCCACTCTAGGTTTACTTGCCTGTCTAAATCTGTGGTCTATGTGGCCCAATGCTCAGGTTGTGCCACGTTCTATATCGGTAAAACTGACCGTAAGTTAAAAGAATGTGTTTATGAGCATTTGTACAAAATCAGAAATCAAAGCTTAGACAATGCTCTGGCAAGGCACATAGTGTCATATCCACACCATTCTTTCTTATTTAGAGCCATTGACTCAGTGTTTGATGATAATAGAGATGGACCGACATCCTTATTATTGGAACAACTTGAATTGTGTTGGCAACTTCGTACTGGATCTTGTTTTAATCCGGGTTTGAATGAAGTAGTATCTTTGGCATGTATACTTAAACTTAGGAATTTGAGACACTAGTACATTATAAATGTTTATACACATCACCCGTGTTATCTACAAGAGAAAAGAAAGTGCAACATCTAAACCTATGTTATCAGGCCTGCAATAGTATTATCTATTATTATTTTATTGTTTTTTCTTAGTTTTTTCATTTTGTTTTTGCACTACTTGTTTTTCTAGACCCTTGACATGTCTACTTGTTAGCATTTAGGTGTTTAGTTCATGTAATAGTAATGTGGCAACTGTTTGTTTCAGACTTCAACAAATTTCAGTGTTTGTTTCAGACTTCAGTTTATTTTAGTTTTGTTAGCATTTTTGTTAACAATGAAGCTTTTTATTTCTTTAATTATTGATTACATACCTTGCTAGAAGAGGCAGAAATTTGTTGCAAATATGTGTAACATGCATTTTGCATTTTAAATCACAACTTGTTTACCATAGTGAGTGATGTTTCTTTAAGTTAATTGAGTGTAACTTGTGTGGCTCACAACACCCACTTTTTTATTTAGTATTTAATGATGACGTTTTTATGACATGTTTTATCTGAAGAAGTCCTGCTAGCGAGCAGGATGAAAAGCACTTTATTCGTACTGTTGGTTTGCAGTTTGTGTGTACTTTTCAGTACCTTGTGAGTGTTTGCGTCTGGATTAAACAACGTTGGTTTGCTTATTACTCTCATTGCCTTCTTCGTCAGTTCGTTGTCTTTACCTCCAGCAGTCTGTATTTTTATCAACTAGTTTTTTCTATTATAATTTTCTAGATTTCAGAGTGATGTTGACTCAAGTTAGTCTGGTAATGTATGTCTGCACACCAATCCCACTTGCAACAATGTTGCAATGTCAGGTAACCTATTTACCTAATCCATCACTGTTATGCTGTAGTACACTTTTCTATATAGGAAGTGCCTGCTTGTATTGTCAATGCACATTGTGCAGGAGTGAGAGAAGACTAACATTTAATTAACCCAGAATTAGATAGAAGGAATGCTTGACTGATAATCCACTGGTTTACAATCATGATTGCCATTGACATTCCATACTGTGAAGCAAGTACATGTCCCTTATAGTAACACGATGTACATTAAAGGCAGGATATAAATCTTAGCAAAAAGTTATGTCATTATATGTGGCAATCACAGTGCAGTTAGGCTGCCCTATCCACACAAATAGATATGTGCCAAAACCTGAGATGTACAGTAAAAGCTGTTCCAAGCAATGGATTTTTACTAATTACATATGTGCTTTTTCACATTATTAACTTCAGACTTCCACTTTGATGCTTGTAGCCAATACTGTGATCTTTAGATTATGTAGCTAGATACACTAGATGTTCAATTCTCACCAAGGAAAGCTTGTGAGTATGTCTTGGGGTTGTGTAGTGAGAGGTAAGTACCATTTCAATTTCAAATTTGCTGTGTCCCTTCCATTGAGAAAAATGCATTTAACTTTGCACATGGCTCCCTCTGCATGTTATCCCACTTTTAACACAAACATCCTCTCTATAGCACAACAATGAGGTCATCCTGTCAAAAGTGCACAGTGTCCTCTTAAGAGCCAGACTTCTCCTGTGGCACTTGCAACTAACATTGTGCTCTCTCTTGATTACCCAAATAGATATGTGACAAGCTGAATTCCCTCTGGGGGAACTTGTGTGTATGTGGCTGCAGTATCAAGTACATATAGCTGTCTGAAAAGACATGCTGCATCAATTTCCACTGTGGTGAAAAATTTAACCTAGGCAAATTTTCCAACATTTCCTTGTGATAGTTTTTCCTCAAACACCCTGCAATACTGTGATGAGGTCATCCTGTCAAAAGTGCACTGTCTTCTGCATTTTTGACCAATACGTGTCTGTCTAGATTATGTAAGTAGATAGGTAGGCAGTTCATTTCTCATAGGCTGCAATATTAAGTACATACAGATTCCTGAGTAGACAAGCTCTATCAACTTCTGTTATGGTGAAAAATATAATGTGAGTGAGTATTTCAACCTTTCCTTATCCCAGTTTCACTACAGATATCTTCTCTGAAGACAGTGATGAGATCATCCTGTCAAAAGTGCACTATGTCCAAACAAAAGTCAGACTTTGCCTGTGGCACTTGCAGCTAATACTGTGTTCCCTATGTTGTATAAATGGACTGGCAAAAGGTTCAGATCTCACAGTAGTGAGCTTGTGCTTATGACCTCAATGTCAGTTGAGTGTAGTTTTCTGACTGGTTGTGCTAAATCAACTTCCACTCAGTGGAAGATTTTAACATGGAAAAGGATACCCTCATCCCCCTTTTACCACAAACATCTTCTCTGCATCCCACTGATGAAGACATCATGTCAAAATTTGCACACTATGCTCTTATAGCTTGCAGTTCTCCTGTGGCAATCACAGCTATGTGTTATATTGATGGTGTAAATAGAGAGGTAGGGGTTCAAAGCCAAGACTGGGTGAAAAGGTTGGTGTGTGTATACTGTCATATACAGTTGTGTTGGTGATAGCAACCCTTATGCAAAATTTTACTTTGGCACTATATTTTGCCTGTCAGAAGATTACACTGTAGATTTATATTACCTGCAGACAATAAATGTTTTGAGAAATACAATGCTTACATCATTATTTCAAAAAAAGAACCGCATGAAATTGGTTGCTTGAGTTATCCTCTAATGCTAGCCATTGATAGTGTGCCCTATATATTGCATAAGTACTGACAAAGGAGGTTTGAATCCAGTAATGAGTGGGTGCAGTCTGTTGGTGTTTGTCTGTCATGCTGTGTAGAGAAGGCTTTTAATGCATATATTATGTGCAGCCATGTAGTGTTACTGTTCACTTCAACCACTTTTATACATTTTTTCAAAGAACATCAATGTATGATAGAATGGTGATGGCATGCTTAAAATGTGCATTGTCACAATTGCAAAAGAACATCTCATGTGGTGCAAGTGATTCAGGTAGTGTTCCATACCTTGCGATCTTATGTAGTCTGTCTAAATCCAGCCATTATTTTTTAGACACTAGTGTCACTCTATGATTATGCATATAAGTGATGTTGTCAGCTAACCAACTTCTGTGTAAGTGTATGGAGAGGGATTCCTATTACAATTATTTCTGTTCCTTTTTGACACAGAAATACTTTCTTTCATAATGTTGATGCCATGGGATGACATTTGTCTTTCCCAAGAGAACTCTTGTGACTTTTCCAGCAGCATTAGAACATGACACTAGGTTTTGTAATGCCTTTGCCTTGGTAAGGCATGTGCTTGAATCCACACATTGTGCTCAATTGCTATTCCTGTCACAATGACAACTGCATTATGCAACTCACGTGTGTGTGTATAATTGCAGCAGGAAATGTGTGAGAAACACACATATAGCAACACTATTTTCAAGAAATAACAGGCAAACATCTCCTTTGTAGAAAGAAAATCATTTCACAGCTTCAAAGACCAACATATCTCACACTTATAGCACCAGTGGCACTGTGGTGCATTCATTCTTTCTAATATCATGTAACCTTGGTCTTCACATGTTCAGGTGTTCACAAGCCACATTGTCTGAATGGAAGCATTGCTTGTCCTAATATTGTTATGAATAAATAGCATGCACAAGTGCTATGATGTGAACAAATACAGTTGCATAAACCTCCCCAATCCTTTTATTTCATACAAATTGCAATACAGTCATATGATATAATGACATCACAGAGGTAGATTCTCACACATTTATTAAGACTTCCACTGTGGTGCATGTGATTCATACATGTTTGTAGGTAGTGGGTTATATAGCTTGCTATTCAATTTCAGACAAGAGTAAAATTCTATGAATGTGTTTTCATTATACAGAAAACACTGTCTGAAATTATTATTCTCAATATTTATTTGTTTATTAATGCAAATAATATATGCATTTCTGTTGTTTATATGCTGTTATGGCACTGTTCACTCTAATGTGTTGTGAGCATACCCATTATAATCCTGCATTACATGTGCTCCATTTACAGAGACCTTGAAGTAATGCTATGTCATCAGGTTTGTGTTGTCATTTGTCAATTAGATATTTAAGCAATAACCGACGACGTGGTTTAGTATATTGAAGATTTACCTACAATTGGCGTGGTTTAATCATGAGGGCAAAGCCCAAGTGATTAAATAAAGCCAACCATGAGTAAATTTCAATATACCACAACCATGGAGTCAGTTATTGCTATTATACAATGGCATTATTTAAGAAAAAAATACTTACTTTTCTGAAATAATGCCTTTGTATAACGGCGCATTACTGTTCTTCCACCGGTGGTGGTATACTGCTTTCTTGTGTTGATGTACTGCGCATGTGTATGGGACTTGCATTCCTATGCATACCTAGTACATCAATGCTTTGAAACGGAAGCAACCAAGTCTCTGTTGATCCGTTTTTTCTTTTTTTTTCTTTATTAAAAAAATAAGGTTTTGGACACTTTATACTAACAGAAAAAAGTCTGGGCGACTGGACCTTTCTCTGTTGGTACATTGTGGGATTTACAACGGGCACACTGGCCAATCAATGTGCATGTTTTGGAATATTAATAGGGGGTCATTGTATAATTTTCTTTCTATTATATTACTGTTTATGATGCACATGTATCTAAATACATGCTTGTGTAAGACATGTGTCAGTGTAATATACCCCCCTATCTATGGTTGTCTAATGACAAATGTTAAAACATGCCCCTTTCTGCTATGCATGTCACCGCTGCTGTATGGCTCATGCCTTGATTATACAGGATGAAGTGAAGGATACAAGAATGCAGTCAGTTATTACAAATACATTTCTTGTATATACATGTCATATTCGATAACTGCACTGTATGCAGATGGCCCAAAATGTATCCAATGTCCTTGCTAAATATTGCCACTACTCACCATGTTATCAGCAATTAATATCATATTTAATCTCCTCTCTTATAATGTTGCATTATGGCACACTCACATCCATTATTAACATGTCCATTTTTAAATTATGTACATAGGTAAACAATTGCAAACAGGATTATTTATTATTAACATCAATATGGACATCTTCCTATTAAAAAATGGATTTCTTTCTGCCATCATATTTCAGTGCATTAACTGAGTGCATTTTTTTTCATTTACCCTCCCCTTTTAATTATCCCTGCACTGTTCACATTGCATTATGTGTAAATTATTCAATTTGCATGTTCCCTGAATCTACATGCTTAAAAGTAATTTGCCTTTACATCATATAAGCTATCCGAAAGTGCTCACATAAAACATTTGCCTATAGGCAAGTATTTTTGTTTACATTGTGTGTACATCATTCCAGCACCATTTCTTGGCCACCAGCACTGTTTCTGGCCACAGAACGGGTAGAAATGTGTAAGTGCGATGAGCAGCATGCATATTCAATGAGCACTGCTGCTTATCGAGCTAACGTGCTGCAATCGTGTGGGCTTAGCATGAAACTTACATGATTGTTAAATAATCCCAGGGATTAAGAATTTTTTAAATCATTTTTGGAGTCTCCAGGTCTTGCTTTCTAAGCTAATTCAGAGACCAGACCCAGTCCTGCTTTTATTGGTAATACTCAGTTCTGAATGCCCACATAGTGCTGTGACCCCTGATATGCCACATTCCGCATCTTTTATTGACTTTAAAAGGCTGGGTTAACTGGCAATACTTGGGACATCTTGAGGAATATGAACACCATTAGGTAGATTAAATGTGTTATCTCTGTATCTGTTCTCACAGTGCAAAATATGGGCAAATATCTTATTTGCTCCTTTCTACTCTTTAGGAACACTTGACAAGGTGTCACCCCTTACCCTTATTTTTTGCTATAGTAACTAATTATCTAGTCATGGACTGAAGAAGACAAGCATATCAAAAATTAAAATAAATGGCAGCATAAACATCAAAATGTATCTACAGACAGCTATAATTTATATGCACTCTCCCTTAAAAGATGTATTTTCTTACATTTAATTTTAATGGCTTTTATTCTCCAGATGCTGTAATTTCAACTTTCATAAAACCAACATCCTCTGTTTCAGTCTATCAATTCCCTTTATTTTGACACATGCCCTTTCTAGTTGGCAGCTTCCAGTGTGTATTTTTAAATTTATCTAGCTACATCCACCAAGATGCTTATTGATGAGAGTCTCATATGACTCAATGAGAGCCTATCAAATGCAGTTTAGCAAGTGAAAAAAGAAAAATCCTACCTTACCCTGGCCACTAGAGTTCTGCTAATTTCAAAATGGGCTTCAGACAATGAAACATCTCCTTCTTAAAAGATACCCCTTAGTGAAGGATACTCCCAAATTCCTAAAATTTCTTAAACTCATGCTTGAATTATTTTTTTGTGCAAGAAATGTCAAACTATCAGAGCCAAAGTACAATTAGTTGAAAAACATGGGAATTGTTGGTGCCAAACTTTTCCTTTATGTGGAAAGCTTTAAATTCTTGCATCATATCAATGCCATAACTACACACCACACAGAATTGGTGCAGTGAGGACAGCCAATAGAATGTATAATGTCAATGGTTAGTAGGTGCCATATTCTCCCTTTTAACAAAATCATAATACTGGGTATACAGCCACACACACACACACACACACACACACACACACACACACACACACACACACACACACACACACACACACACACAGAGCCATATTTTTTATGATGTGTCATTATGTAATTCTCCTCCAATTTGCCTCAGTGCAGTTGTCTTTGGGGGGAGGTAGGGTGCTTTAGCACTCTATTTACAGTATCTGGCTAATTTTACATTTGCGCTCCATTGTGTTGCTTACCATTTCTATTAGGGATTTTTACAGAATATAATAAAGAGCCATACACCATGACTTCATTGTTTTCTTTTTTTCATTCATTTTACTTATTCTTGTGTCCCTCGTTGGGGAAATATGTGTTAAAATAATGAAGAGAAAACAAATCCATTGCAGTTAGGGTGATTTATTTTATTTTTATGCATTTTAATTCCAATACAAACACAGTAATATAATGCTGCACTACCTCAGACTCATCATATGCTGGGTTCATGCTTCTTACTGAGTTATTTTTAACTTGGGCAGCCTTTGGTTTGCCAGTAGTAAATTGTAATTTTTAAAACAATAGTTACTACGTTCCTTGTGTCCCTAGTAGTATTATCATGCAGTCTTTGGAACTGTGGAGAACTGCCTTAATTTCAGTGTACTGCCTTTAAGTGAAGGAAGAAACAAAGGTCTGTTGTACCAGCTGATGTCCATTACCACTAGGGTGACTGCAAAATATCCCAACTAACAAACTAAAACAAAGAGTGAGAAGGTCACACAGAAAAAAACAATCAGTAAAAACTAAATGACATCAATGGACATCAGGTGGGTATAACAGCCTTTTGTTTCTTATGCTTAGTCAAACACTCTGCTTGTGCTGTGCTGATGCGGTCATAACAAGGCTGAAATATGCATATCCACAGCTAGTAGGGTTTGGCTTTATTGGCCTGAAATTGTCCATTGAAACGGCTTAAAAAGAAATAAGCCAGGGACATTCAGAACTGCCATATAGCTGAAACACCTGATGTTCATTAAGGGTCATTTGCATATAGCCCATGTTCCTCTGATAAAGGAGGTCTAAGAGGTCACTCAGTGGAAGTTCTAGCTTGACTGGAGTTTTAATTTAGTTTTTACTGAATAGTTTTTACTGATTATTTTTTCTGTGTGACCTTCTCACTCTTTGTTTTAGTTTGTTAGTTGGGGTATTTTGCAGTCACCCTAATGGTAATGGACATCAGCTGGGTATAATAGCCCTTTGTTTCTTATACTTAGTCAAGCACTCTGCTTGTACTGTGCTGATGAGGTCATAACAAGGATGAAATATGTATATCTGTAGCTAGTGAGGTTTAACTTTATTGGATTGAAGTTGTCCATTAAAATGGCTTAAAAATAAGTCATGGGCATTCAGAACTGCCATATAGCTGAAACACCTGATGTTCATTAAGAGTCCTTTGCATATATCCCATGCTCCTCTGATACAGGAGGTTGAAAAGGTCACTCAGTGGAAGTTCTAGCTTGGCTAGAGTTTTCATTTTGTTTTTACTGATTGTTTTTTTTTCTGAGTGACCTTCTCACTCTTAGTTTTAGTTTGTTAGTTGGGATAGTTTGCAGTCACCCTAATGGTAATGGACATCAGCTGGGTATAACAGCCCTTTGTTTCTTATACTTAGTCAAGTACTCTGCTTGTACTGTGCTGATGAGGTCATAACAAGGCTGAAATATGCATATCTACAGCTGGTTGGGTTTTGCTTTATTGGCCTGAAATTGTCCATTGAAATGTCTTATAAAGAAATAAGTCATGTGCATTCAGAATCACCATATAGCTGAAACACCTGATGTTCATTAAGGGTCATTTGCATATATCCCATGTTCCTCTGATACAGGAGGTTTGAGAGGTAATGCAGTGGAAGTTCTAGCTTGGCTAGAGTTTTCATTTTGTTTTTAATGATTGTTTTTTTCTGAGTGATCTTCTCACTCTTAGTTTTAGTTTGTTAGTTGGGATATTTTGCAGTCACCCTAATAGTAATGGACATCAGCTGTGTACAACAGCCCTTTGTTTCTTAGGTTCAATCAAGCACCCTGCTTGTGCTGTTTCTCTGAGGTCATAACAAGGCCAAAATATGCATATCCACAGCTAGTGGGGTTTGGCTTTATTAGCCTGAAATTATCCATTGAAATGGCTTAAAAATAAATAAGTCATGGCCATTCAGCATTGCCATATATCTAAAACACCTTATGCTCATTAATGGTAATTTGCATATATCCCATGTTCCTCTGATACAGGAGGTTTGAGAGGTCATGCAGTGGAAGTTCTAGCTTGGCTGGAGTTTTTATTTAGTTTTTACTGATTGGTTTTTCTGTGTGACCTTCTCACTCTTTGTTTTAGTTTGTTAGTCGGGGCACCTTCATTATAAAAAGCAACAATCTACCTTCCAAAGTTATTATATAAATAAAATATGCAATCTCTTTTGTTTCTATGAAGACAGTTTTATTTCTAACCAAAAACTATGTAATTGACAGCAGCTAACATATCTCCCTCTAGAAGAAGCTGTAGATAAATTCATTACAACTTTCCTAAACATCCTAAATGACCTGGTCCTTCTCAGGAAAAAAACATATAAAGGTTCCACCAGCTTAACTGCTATTCCGAAGGATCAAGTCACTTATGGAACAAAGACAGAGCCTGAAAAGCTTGGATCACAAACAGAACTTGTAACAATTCTCATTCAAAATATCTCATCCAGTCATCTACTAAAAAGCTAGTACACTAATTTCCAAATTAAAAACTTCAAAAACCCCAAATGATCTATGGTCCACTATAACCAAATCATAACAGCAGGCCATACCAATCAACCCATGCCCACAATAAGCAACCACAAAAACTCTGGAACCACTGCCAATCTCTTTAACTTTCACTTCTCACAGTCTGTCTCATCCTTAATAAATAGCCCAAATCCTTCCACCCCAATTTCACTACTTGCTGTCTCTCTAACCCTAACAGTTTCTCTCTACAACCAGTGTCTACCTCTGCCATTAAAAAATCACTTCATTTTAAACTAAAACCTATGACCCTTTTTCCAGACAACCTACATGCTGAATATTTGAAGCTAGTTGCCAAAGCAATAGCTACCTAGTATCTACCATTATAAACCACTCCATTTCAGAATCCTATGTCCCACTGCTCTGGAAAGAATGCTGCATCTTACCCCTTCATAAAGACAGAATCTTCACTGATCTCACCAACTACCGACACATTGTTACTGTATCTTCATTATCAAAACTACTAGAAAAAACATATATAGTTCCAGTTTACCCTCCACATCACCCAGAATTGTGTTCTATCCTAAGCGCAACATGGTTTTAAGCTTCACCACAGCACTACCACTTCCCTCTTAAATTTCACTAATACAATTTGCTCACACAGGAACAATAGCAAATTGGTGTCAGCTCTCTGTCTTCACATCCCCAAAATGTTTGATGCTGTCTCTTACCTATACTAATATATAAACTCAGTAATCTTGCACTAGGCAGTTCCTCCTTGACCTGGTTCCATAACTATCTTTCTAACTTATTACAAGTTGTTAAATGGCAAAGCATATTCTCATCTTTTCTCCCAATTTCCACTGGTGCACTACAAAGCTCTATTCCTGGCCTCATACACTTTAGTGTCTTCATTCATGAACTCTCATCACACAAAATAATCAGCCACAATTGCTCAACAACCTGTCAAAATTGGTCAGTATGCTAATGATTTCACCCTTATTTGCTATGCCAGTAACCAAGGCAACCTACAGAAAATCACACAGGAATCCTTCATGAGTAGAGACACAGATAACTGCATCTCAGCTATACCTCAATCCCAAATAAAACTAAACTCCTCCTCTTTACCCCTAAACATATTACAGCCCACATAACGTCCTTCCATATAGTCTCTGATAACAATACCAAAACTGAGTTTGTCCCTTATTAGGCATTTATATAGATGAAAATATGAAATGTGACTACCATATACAACACTTCGTGAAAACAAAATCTAAACTCTTTCTATAGGATCAAGCAGTACCCGACAGTCTCTGCTAGAAAATGTTTAGCCAATGTCTTTCTTCTCCCCACCATTCTGTACTCTGCTCCAATTTTTATAAACCAAGAAGCAACACAGGAATCCAAGTTAGAACAATGTTACCACAAGACAGTGAAATTCACTACCAGCCACCGACACAGGACTCACCACTGACTAGTTCTTAAGGAATTGAGTTGGCTAAAATTACCTTATTACCTAACCTATGCTGACCTGCTAATCATACATAAGCTTATTTATACTTGAAACAACTGTCCATCTCTCTCTACACTTATACAAACATACTCCCCCTTGGATTTATATACTCCACAGATAAACTCTTAGTACTAATCTGAAAATCCAGTAACACTACTGGTCCTTCACTATACTACAACTTGCCAGTGAAAGCCTGGAATTCCATTCCTTTCTCACTTAAACATGAAATAGAACACAAATCTTTCACGTCCATACTAAGTTCACACTTATCCAAATCATGCATTTGACTATGCTCATCTCAGGGATAGCCATTAAAAAAAATCAATGTACTCCCTGCTTCTCTGCCCTTGTAATACTCTTGTTTCAGTCTCACAAACCTCTTACTGAAATATTGCATTAAAACACTCTACCCTTCCAGTACAACACTTTATCTCCACAAACTTAGTTTTCTTTACCATAAACACTCTGTTACTAAGCATTACTTCTTTCTAGAGTAGTAATTTGAGAAGATTCATCTGACAAAGAATGGTGAAATGTTGTACCTTTCATGTATTGTATAATATTTGATTTATTACTTAGTTTAGTATTATCTCTTGTATATCATCTTTGGATGTACTGTTTATTATTTTTCTATGTGCATTATGAAGCTTCTCCCCAGACCTCTGCTGAAAAGTTGTATTGCACCCTCTCAGTATTTTCTGGCTCAAAAATGCAATAAATAAATAAAAATGTGTGGACTTGTTGCAAATAATTCTTTAACCTGATTTTACTGTTCCTCTATAATGTATGAAGATTGAGCTGGGACATTACAAAATGTCGCTAGCACTATAACACAATCACAACCCTCAAATGAGAAGCTTCCCTGAACATCTAGTGTAAGACATTTTGCCATGGACATTGATTTTAGTTTAAAAAAAAATAAATTCCTTTTTCTTGTGTTGAAATCTTGGAGTTATACCAATGATGTTTAAATGTAATGCCTGGTCATTATGGCAGTTTTGTTATAACTTTCATGTGCATCAACATTTATTCAAAATTAAACTATATTGTAGGCGCAAAACACTCATGAATGCAAGCTAGCAATATTATAAATAAAAAGTATAAATGGATATACATAGGAATTGGTTTTCTAACCTATGTTGCCAAATTCTGTGAAAGTGCCATGATCTCTCAATTCTCAGACAGCCAAAACCTAAGATTTACTCTCATAGTCCTTGTATCTTGCTTCTCCCTCATATGGTCTTCATCACTTCATCACTACAATAAAGCACACTGCCTCACTGAAAAGGGTACATCCATCTACATCATGCTTCTCATCCCTGCTACCTTTCACATGACAATGACAAAGACATGGTGTATGTCACAATTACACAGAATGCAGGTAGGTGGTGTACGCAACAACCTTAGAGAATGCAGGTAGGTGGTGTGTGCCAAAACCTCAGAGAATGCAGGTAGGTGGCATGTGCAACAACCTCAGAGAATGCAGGTAGGTGGTGTATGCAACAACCTTAGAGAATGCAGGTAGGTGGCGTGTGCCACAACCTCAAAGAATGCAGGTAGGTGGTGTATGCCACAACCTCAGAGAATGCAGGTAAGTAGTGTGTGCCACAACATCAGAGAATGCAGGTAAGTGGTGTATGCCACAACCTCAGAGAATGCAGGTAGGTGGTGTGTGCCACAACCTCAGTGAATGCAGGTAGGTAGTGTGTGCCACAACATCATAGAATTCAGGTAGGTGGTGTGTGCCACAACCTCAGAGAATGCTGGTAGGTGGTTTATGCCACTGCATGCATGCCACTTCAAAAGCAGTTGTGTAAGCTGGACCACTATAGCATACTTTCCTGCGCTAAGTAAATATTTCTATTTAATCCTGATGACAAAATGATATTTTAAAATCAGATAAGTTTCTGAAGAGCTATTACTCCCAGTTTGTTTGTTAATACACACAGCATGTATGTTCTTCTTTCTTGATATTGTAAAGGTATTTAATCTATCTAATATATTTAGTCTTTCATGCAATGTCTTACTGCAGTACTGTGCAATACTCAAGCAAGCTAAGAGATCACTGTATAATAAATGTTAAAGTGAGTTTAATGTATGTGCAATATTAGGATTATCTGTTTAGAACATTATGGTTTACAGTAAGTGGTTATATATGTATTAATGCTTTGTTGTATTCATACTATGTAATATTTGCACATTTGTGTCTGGATATACAGAATTGCATTCGTTTTTGCACTTGTATGATTATGAATGACAATAAAGTTTACTTTGACTTTTTTAACATTTGACTATTCTAAATGTATGGCACTACACAGATATACTGATGTGATCTCAATGCCTTTAGCTAGTGTAATCATTCTTAAAATGTTTTGCTGCATATTGTGAAGCATGTCTCAATATGGTCAGTTGGACTTATGCATGACCCGCTTGTTATATTCAACACCAAATTATACAGTTTGAGATGCAAGAAGTTTGGTGTTTTTTAATTTTATTGTGTTAATAAGAACAGTGTCTGAAATTGTGGTTGGAGTTGAAAACTCATGCCATGTCATAATGAAAAACTGAGCCCAAAACATCTCACTACCTAAATCAGTGTATAGGCTACTGCATTTCCATGGTAACTGTAACAATAAAAGAGTCTTTTTGCCTAGGAAGATGTGTTTTCAACTAGAACTTGCAGGTAGAATATTTTATAATGGAAATAAACACGTGTGGTAATGTAGCAGTGGCACTAAAACTAACTATTGCCCACAAACTGCCATGACACCATATTAGAGGTGGGGTAAAAAGAGAAATTGAATAGAAAGTAAAGCTAAAATATCAGAAACATACTGTATTCTTTATTTATTGCCAAAATCACATGTAACCTAGCATAAAGAGTGTAAATAAAATGAAATGAAACTAATTCTAAAATAATGAGAGAGAAAAAAAAACAGTAACCCACTTTAAGGCTGCATAGCAAATTCCCAATCCTCCCCTTAAGCAACATTGCTGTTGTATAACTACAAATGGACAAACAACTGAAGGCAATACATAATTAGGCTGTTTGGTTTGTTAACAGGGAGCAGCAACACCTACTTCATGGTGACAATATCCAAATCATGGACAGATGCTCGGAATTACTGCAGAGCACATCAAGCAGATCTTGCCAGTATCAGGAATGATACCGAATTCCAGAATGCGAAAAATGCCATAGGAATTATGACCACCTGGATAGGGCTTTTCTGTAATGCTTCCAGTGGTCAGTGGCAATGGGCAGATGGATCATTCTCATCTTATCAGAACTGGGTTAATAATGAACCAGACAATACCAGTGGAAATGAGTCTTGCATTGAAGTATCTGTAAATACTGCAGGATATCCATTTGGACAATGGAATGACAATAGATGTGCAGTACAAAATTATTTTATGTGCTATCAAGGTAATGCAACATTCTTTTTATGTTAACTGTACTTAAAACTATTTATATTTATGCTTGTAGGAAGTGTAAGAAAAGTAGGGGAGGCATCATTAGACTGAATAAGAAATTACGTAAGACCAGAATTTGATATATTCTTCTATATGTCCTTCTACATTAAAATCAGTCACAAATAATTTGAGTACACTACACTGTTCCATGCACAGTATTATGTTTTGATGAGAATTTTTATAATTTATTGTATTATTTTTGACAAAAGGCATTAAATTGAACAAAGGAGTAAAAGAAGTAGTATAGAATTTCTGTCAGCAAAAATTGCCTTTCCATTTCATCTCCAGTGGAACATTCTGCATTTCAAGTAATACTACCCTAAACTGTTAGTAAAAGGAAACAATTACTTCAGACTCACTACCTGTAAGTATAAGCAAGTGAAAAGACATTACACGTGATTCTAAGTATAGGCAAGTGAAAAGACATTACATGTGACTCTGAGGGAAAACTTTGGGGAACTAATGTAGCACTGCAGTTAGAAGGAGAGCCAAGCAGTAGACAGTTTATGACTGAAACTTCAACAATGTGAAGACCACAGAGGGAACAACCTTGGCATGTGATAGCAGTGCTCACACTGCAGGTGTGTGACAGCTGGATATGTACTGCATGAGCAGGGTAAAAGAACAAAATGAGTGAGGCATTGCAAAAGGGTGTGGTGACAGAGTCACTGCAATGGGTGTGAGTGTGTTGTACTTAAGGGAAGGTTGTGAGCATGCCTTTGATACCAGAAAAGATATGTGAGAGAAAAAGTGGCTTTTCAGTCTGTTGACATGACTGTTGTCACTGTGAGCACATGACAGAGGTACTGGTACTTGGAACAGTAGTCATGTGACTGCAACAGGGGCAATGCAGGTGCATCATAAGTAGGTATGTTACACATCAGGTATGTTACAGCAGTAGTGGTACTACATGTATGTGACAGCAGGAGTGGTACTACATGTATGTGACAGCAGTATTGACAGTGGAAGCCTATGATACCTATAGTCATACTGCCATCATGTCATAATGTGGCATGATCCAGGCCTGCGCTATCAGTGGAAGGGCTACAGCAATGTAATAGTAGTTGTTCTACTTTAGCCTGTCACAAGTGTTGTATCAGTATTGGCTTACAACATCAGTAGTTGCAACGCTAGTTATCAGTAATTACATTGCTAGGCTATTGCATCAGCTGTAATAGTAGATACATCTGATATCAGTATGAGAACTACAAGTATCTTACACAATTAGTTACAGTGGTGGTACATGGCAAATGTTTCAGGACCCTAGATCTATGACTTAAGAATTGCCTGTACACATATGTGACAACAGTAATGACAGTGGAAGCCTGTGATACCACTATTGTACTATAGACGTGTTCACAATGATGTGATCTAAGCATGAAACATCAATAGTAGCATGGCCGACATATGGACATTAGTCAAGTTACTTCAGGCCTGTGAAAGTGATGATAGCCATATAGAACATACAGCAGTTTAATCCTTAGAGGCATTTGATCAAAAGGCTATGACACGATAGATACCAGGAATGCTGCTGCTGTATGTATATGAGACAGCATGGGGGAGAGCCATCATCTGGTGACACTGGGTGCAGCATTCTAGATGACTAGCATTTAACTTGGTGTCACATAAGATATCTGCAATGATACTGGAAGCATATTATCATTATAGGGATACTAATGATGTGGAGAAATTGTGGCACTTTGACTTTCTATATGAATATGTCCCGGTAGCAATAATGCACAGTAAATGGCATTAAAGTATGGATATTTAACAATATAAATAGCACATCAAGTGTTGAGTAATGAGTGCCACTGTAGTTCTGTGGAACTATTGTCAATAATGACATCTGTGGGAGTATGGGTGGCAATAAAGGAGTATGCTCACAGGACTGGAACAACAGGTACTTGATAACTATTATGTTATAAGTGCATTACAATTTCTAACATGACATAAAAGAACTGTTACTGCCAGTGTGTGAAAGCAGCAGAGCATCTCTCTGTAACAGTATGTAACTGCTAACCTGGCGCTAGTGACATGATGCAATCAGATGGCACTATGCATGTGTCAACAAAGGCTAATATGTGTAGATATGACACTAGAGGCACATTTCCCTTCCACAGTAGAAGTCTGGTAATGTAGATGTATGATATTAGTTTGTACTCAACATTCCACATACATAAATTTAATGAAGGAATGAATGATGTCTGTTGGTTCTGTTCTGTTCTGGCAGTTGAAATCATAATGCAGTACTGACAAAACAATGGAGTACAATACATTTTGTCCTTCAGAGGCCCTACCCCAAATTGGGATATATAACTCAGGTTCCACCTGCCTGTTCTGGTGTCATTCATGAATACACTAGATTTTCAATGTCATTAGACCATGAGCTACAGAAATGCCTATTGAAATTGTTACAAAGTGCATGACAGCATTATATCACTTAAAAGGATTCACCATGTAATTGCATTTCTCACATTCATTCCATTCTTGCTTAATTTTTGCACATTTTTCTCTAAATATTGTTGATAACCTCAGTGGAATACCATTAATGTATTTTTCATAAGTATGTTATTTATTTTTAACTCAGTTAAACCTACTGGGCCAGTAGCTAGTTTGCAATATTTTATATAAGAATAAACTGAAGTCCTTTACAATCATATGATGAGATAGAGAAAGAAAAACAGCAACCAAGTAAACATTGCAATGTTACAAAATTAGGGTTACTAAAATGTATACATAATTAATATCCAAACTGATTATAATCATAATACAAATACTAACAAACAGAACAATGAAACATCAGAAGATGAAAACAGGAAATGAGGGTGTCCAGCAAAGAGGTGGATGGATTGTGAGAGAGATCTGTGGCAGTCAGGTATGAGTGTCGAAGAAGGCAGGAGCATTGAATCAAGAGAGATGGCAACAATAATAAAAAAGGAGGTTGAGGATGATGAGAATGATGATGATGATGATGATGATGATGATGATGTGGAGGGTTTCCCCATTACTTAAATATTCTAACTCCACAGTTGCAAAACCAGGGAGGAAAAAGAAACTGAACATGGTGAATTGCTGGTACACAAACCCAAACTTCTAAGAGTGGGGTTACCACATCAGGGTGGGCAAAGGCAAGATATGAATAGAGTTTGAAACTAATTAACCTTGTAATTCCTACAATCCTGAGATCAAAAATCATATCAGCTATGATTGTTTGTAACCTTATACAGTTTTCAGTCTTTGGATCTATCCTCCCAGCCGCACGTCCTTATAATAGCGGACGAGGTTTAAGTCTCCGCCCTTGTTGTGACTCTGGAGATCTAGATTTTTTGAGGTGAATGTGAACTGTGAATTCAACCAAATGTGTTTTATATGAAATTTGTTTCCAATTAATTTTTTTAGTGATTTGTGATTAGATAAATAGATGAGATGACCTGTACGTACACACACACACACACACACACACACACACACACACACACACACACACACACACACACACACACACACATATATATATATATATATATATATATATATATATATATATATATATATATATGTATAGAGAGAGAGAGAGAGGGAGAGAGAGAAACACATAAAACTGGGACTGTTAAATGTGAAAGGTGACATCTGTTTTGTCAACATATTTTAGTTGACAAAACTGATTTGCAACAGATGAGTGAGTTCATACAATCCCCAGAGGTGGGAATATTCCCTTTCCATGGTATTGTGCAATCTAGTATAAATAATTAGCAGGAGTGTGTTGAACATTGGGGGGACAGCTTAATCCCTGCTTAGAAGTTTTAAACTCTTTTTTTTTTTATGGTTTTGCTTGCATTCTGTTAATGTATTCTTTGGCACATATATAATTACAAGTCAGCATTTGCTTTACTGACCTTTTGATGCTGACATGAGAGATACTGACATTTGGGTATTTTATATATCTATATATATATATATATATATATATATATATATATATATATATATGTGTGTGTGTGTGTGTGTGTGTGTGTGTGTGTGTGTGTATATATATATATATATATATATATATATATATATATATATATATATATATATATTTCTCAGACATTCAATGTATCAAAACTTTGAATCCTGTCATAGCACTAAAAGTGTTTGAATCACAAAGATTCAAACAAACAAAAAGTCGAATCACACAGATTTGAAAAAAAAATCTATTTTTTTGCAGGGGGCAGTCTCCTCAGCCCCTCCTGCTAATTATATATACACCAGCTCTGAGATCACACTGCAGTGGAGAACAGTTATATTCCCAATGCCCACTGTGCTGCAATCTCGAGCACTGAAAAAGTGGCAACGTTTGAAAAGTTAATTTTCGAATACTGAGCAGTAGAAACAAAAGATGATTGACTTTAATAACTGCATACTTTCTGGTCTCATTCTAGAGGGATACAATATTTGTCAAAATGGAAGGACATGGTTAAAAAACACATTATTTTGAAAAGGATGGTCGGCGCCTATCTCCTCTAGGCATCCAAATATTGGCTAAAACTTTATCCCTCCGCCATAGAGCCTTTTTAGGCAATGCCAAATTACAAACCTTCCAACATAGCAAAATCGACCTAAGAAAACCTTAAGGTGTTACTGTTCAATGCCAGGGACTTAGACAAGAAGCTGCACTCCCTTCAAGCTCTCTTCACCCTGCAGAATGTAGATATGTGTACAGTTACTGAGCCACAGTGTAATGCTGCAGGAAATGCCCCAGCAGTGCAAGGTTTCAGTATCTTCAACACATTTAGTACATCAGCTACACAGACAAGGACTAAAGATGGAGGAGTCTCGTTCTACATCAACAACATACCTCTAGGATGAAACACTGGATTTTTTCCATGTGCAAATTACCATAGACAACATCCTATACCATATCCTACTAAGCTACGGGTCATCCTCTATGTCCCATGAAACCCAGAGCTCATACTTAGACCTACTTGGGACACGTACCATTCAACCAAACATCTGACACATAGGGAATTTATTACCCCTTCTACAGAATGGAAATCCTATATGGCCTCAAATTTGAAGGCACAGAGATTACTGGACTTGCAAACACAAGCACCTTTGACCAAATAGTGCATACGCTCACTAGATGTTCTAATACATCCCCCTGCCACATACTCCATGGTAAGGTTTCATCATAAAGCTGTCTCCTTCAAAATAAACAGTTTGGGAACCCTAATAAACTCTGTACAAGTTAGTATTGTAAAGCAAACTACCTTTTACTGAGCAAAAACTTGTCAAAATTCAATGCCCCTGCAAACCCAGACAACACAGCACCTATGCAGAATTGGTCACAGACATTTTGTACAACCATGTCAATGGCTACATAGAAGGCTAATGTACAAACCAGAAACAAGCCCCAAACTAACTCTAGAAACAACTGACCCTGGTGGAATCTTATGGATTATATAACAAAGGAAAAAGTCATGGCTAAAAACAGGAAGTGTAACTCCCAAAAATATAAGAACTCACTCATCAGACTAAACAGAAAACCATTTCCTGCAGTCAAAATAGCCTCTCAGGCAAAAGACAACCATAAGGCCTTCTTTGGTTATGTCAAAAACTTCAAAGGCAAAGCACAGCAGTATGTCAAACTAGTGGTTAATGGTACCACATTTACAAAGCCAGAAGATATAGCAAATCTGCTGGCTAACAAATTCACCTTTGACGTTACCCCTCACTTACCCCCAGCCATCCCCCAAGAACTTCCTTCAAACATAACTACTCCAACTATAAATAGGGAGGAGGTCCTGGCTGCACTCACTAAGGCCAATAACATAGCCTCAGTGGGTCACAACAATATCCTAGGATGCCTCCCGAATAGCCAAAAACATGATCTATCAGTGCCACTGGAGTTCTATTTAACTATAGCATCAGAACAGGGATTTTGCCATGAGAATTGAGCACTGCAATGGTCATCTCTCATCATAAGGGGTGTCATCAGCAGATTTCAGAAACTATAGACCAATTAGTCTAATTAATATTATATGCAAAACCATGGAATGCATGAGATTGGGAATGATTGACAAAGACATAATAAATTGTCAGATATTGGACTCAAACCAGTTTTTCAAAGGAAGGTCATGTCTACTAAACCAGGTGGACTTTTTTGAGAAGGTAACCAAGGCAACAGATGAGGGTAAAATGGTGCATACTGCTTACCTGAATGGGTCTAAGGCATTTGACACAATACCTCACTTGAGCATCGTTAACAAACCTATGGAATTAAGCATAAACATCTATATAAAATGCTGGATAGTTGCTGGCTCCCAAATAGGACCCAGATAGTTTGAACTGGTGAGACCACCATCACAAAGAGACGAGTCACCAGCAGAGTCCCTCAGGGATTGGTGTTGGGCCCACTCCTCTTTGGCATTTGCTTTTCAGAAGTCAAGGACAATGTGAAAAGCCTCTGGCTGACCAAGATTGTAGATGATTGCAAGATAGCAACAGTCATTGAATTACCATCAAAGACACTAACATCTTACAAGGGGGGGGGTCTAACACAGATAAATAACTCATGCTAAAGCAATGGCTTAGAACTCAATGTCAAGAAATGCATAGTAGTACCTTTTGGAAAGTCAACCACCTCAGAAAACTACATAATCAATAATCTTCCTCCAAGAGTATACCTGGTGGTCAGGAATTTGGGCAAATGTGTATGTAGTAACCCAGCCTGCTACCAACATGTGTCCAAGGTAGTAAGGGAATCAAATAATGCTCAACTTATAAATAAGGGCATAGTAAAAACAAAGAAAAGGCAAATCAATAATATTCCCACACGATTTAATGTTAGCGCTTTCGTACACAGATTTACATGCACTTCTTCAGACATTAATTATTCCCAAGATACAACTGTTTTATAGTCGGCTTAATTAATTAATTAATTAATTAATTAATTAATATTAAATGAATTGGATAGTTAAGTCAATCAGTAAATTCATCCTATGAAGTAATTTCATGAAAAGTAACTTTTCATAAACAACATGCTTCTTAAATATAAAAGAAACCGATGATGTATTTAAAACCCAAAACATAAACAAGAAATAAAAGTAATAATAAATATTTTGGGTTTTAAATACATCATCAATTTCTTTTATATTTAAGAAGCATGTTGTTTATGAAAAGTTACTTTTCATGAAATGACTTCATAGGATGAATTTACTGATTGATTTAAATAACTATTTAATTCATTTAATATTTGTTAGTTAATTAATTAATTAAGCAGACTATAAAACATTTGTATCTTGGGAGTAATTAATGTCTGAAGAAGTGTATGTAAATCTGTGTACGAAAGCGCTAACATTAAATCGTGTGGGAATATTATCTATTTGCATTTTCTTTGTTTTTATAAGTAAGGGCATGGCATATCGATCCAGGGAAGTCATTGTGCCACTGTAATCAACCTCATTAGACCTATCTCTGAGTATTATGTGTCCTTCAGTATGCATCTGACCAGACACATGCATCAACTGCATATGCAAAGGTTCCTTACAAAACAAATGTGGAGCATAAACACAATGTCCTATCTGGAATGCTTCAAAGCCCTTCCTCTGTACTCTGTCTCCTACAGACTACTGAGAGGCAGTCTATGCCTGGTATAAAAGGCATCCTTGGATTCCACTCTGAGGGACCTTCTGCATATACAGAAAACAAACAGCATCAGACCTACTAGATCTAAGGACCTAAACTTTGTTTGCTACATAAATACAACATGTTGAAAGAATTCCCAGTCTCTGGAATAGACTTCCCATCCATGTGAAGGAGAGTCCCTCCGTAACCCTATTCAAGCCTGGACTGGTGGATGGGAAATTGGAAATACACCCCTGCTTTGGTCTCATGTCTCTGATGGACAGAGGCAGTCAGTAAATCATACCCTGAATATCATACACCCCTTATATAAATGTCTGTGATACAATAACTCATGGGACACATTAGATTTGCATGGCTAGGCTTATAAAGGCCCTTGTGGTCATTAGTCTAGTATACACAAATGAAGCTATGAACCTATGATCTTACGCAACTGTTGATGCTCTCTTCTATCAACCCAACAGTTACAACAAAACAAATATTAACTTTAAACAAATTTGAAATTAATTTATGGACCCCAGTATATACAGAAAAGTGCAGTTTGTACCATCTATCATGACTATAAGAGCAATATGTTAAAAATGTAGGATTTACCACTCTTTTATTATGTCTACAAATATCAGAAAGGTTTTAATGATGGATCCAGGGTGGGTTTTCCTGCACTGTATATGTGTGCAACTGTAATCTAAATGACTGCTTATGTGCTGTGTATTACTCTGCTGGGCCATTCTATTCTTTAACTAGACCTTTCCACTTAAATCACATTTCTCCTGTTGACAGCATGTTTATACTGTGTGTATTACAGAAAAACTTAGTAAATAACTCAAGGCAGGTTCTCTCTACTAATATTCTGCTACTCATTGTTTCCCCAGACCGACTTCCTTGTATCCTCTGCCTCCTATCCTAAACTCTGTAGTTTTGTGCCCCATTATCAGTTTGAGTATTACAATGATGTTTTACAGATTTAAAGTTTACTGCTCATGGGGTTGCCTATCTGCAAGCATGCATGACCAAGAACATGGTCAGTCATAGTTTCTTTTCTTTCCTTTTCTTCAGACATTAATGCAGACTTCTACCTGATAAAGAAGAAAAAGACATTTCTGGAAGCCACGTTCTACTGCAGGATGTTCTACACTGACATCGTGAGTGTACCTTATGTTGAGACACAGTGGCACGTAGCAAAGGCTGCCAGTAACGCCAGTGATAATGAGGTGTGGATCGGATTACGCAAACATCAGAATTCTGGTCAGTGGATCTGGATGAATGAAGATTCGCTTTCCTACTCCAACTGGGACACACAGTCTGCAGGGAACCCAGCGCTGGATCACTGTGGGGTGATGAGAAAAGACAGGAACTTTACCTGGAGTGACAGCTGCTGTTCCTCAAGACATGAGTTTATCTGTTACAGCTAATTCTGTATAATTATAAAAGTATACTCTTTATTATCACTTAAAAGTCAGATTACTTTAGGTGAATGAGTGTTCAGACTTGCACGATAACTGTGAGATTTAACTTACAATTAATTAAAGCTCTATAGCTGAAACAGTAATTAATAAGTAAATATTATTTTTAAATCAGAATCTGTAAAACAATATATAAATGTGACAATAAGTAAACCCTATAAAACACAGTGTTGGGACAGGCTTATTACCCAGTACCTCATAATCTCTGAAATAAACTTCCAGTGCATGTTAAACAGTACAACTAACTATCTTCTTTTAAACATAACCTAAATGACTGGATGAGTATCAACAAAGTTACTCCAGGACTGACTGGTAAGGCCCTCGTAGAGAAAGGATGTGTGGTCTGAGGGAGGGTAGTGACCAAGGCTTAACTGGTCAGAAGACTCAACAATCTTGTAATATCTCTGAATCAATACAATCTATAAACCAGTGAATCTAAATAGCCTTATCATGTATGTTTGTGTGTAATTTTCATTGTTCCAGCACTATTTTTCCCTAGACAAAGTGATCTTAAAACAGTAACATCAAGGAAAACATACCCTTTTTATCTTTGAATGCAATTATATCACATTGCTTTTTATTTGGTTGTGCAATACTTATGCTGCTGTGTAATGCAGCCCTAGCTGTATTCTTAGCTATCAATCAAAGACGTTTCATTTAATAGATTATTTAATAGACATAAATAGTTTTTATTCATTTAATTAAATTTGGATGATTCATCATTCTCTGTAACGAACACTACACCATTAATCTTCTACGTATACAACGTATGCAGCACAAACACTAAGCCCACCATGTGGAAGACAGACATTGTTTAACCACTAACTAAAAGTCCTAGCCCAGAAGTCAAAACGACTTCAGACCAGTCTCTTTTCTTCCATCCCCAGGAAACTTCTAGACTACAGCAAAAACTACAGCATGATCTCCCAACACCGACATGAATTGTTGTCAGGTACAAATACCATTACTGCTCTTTATACACTGACCAGCAATACCCAAAGGAGCATGGACAACAGCCACTTTACTGGTGCAGTCTTTATATACCTCACCCAAACCTTTAAGAAACATGGACAAAGGCTGCATTACATGTGCAGTCTTTATATACCTCATACAAACCTTTAAGAAACATGGACAAAGGTTGCATTACTGGTGCAGTCTTTATATACCTCACACAAACCTTTAAGAAACATGGACAAAGGCCATGTCAATGCTGCAGTTTGTATAGACCTCACCTAAACCTTTAAGGATCATGGACAAAGGACACATTACTGATGTATTCTTTATTTACCTCAACTAAACCTTTGATCTAATAGATCATTGATGACTCCTTAATGTCTTTCTGAGATCATGCATAAGCAAAGACTGCATCCCCTGGTTCCACAATGTTGTTACAGATAGACACCTCAGAGTACAATTACAGAACTCATCCTCTCTCTATGCACCCTCTTGCAAAATTGTTACCTTAAGCATAAGTTTCCTCACCCCTACTATTCTCACTCTTCATTAAGTCCCTCTAAGGGTACCTATCTCCACACCCCCATCTTTATGTATACAGATGACATGGTAATCTAGAGACCCCACTCCACAAAAACAAAAAAAAAAAAAACAAAATACAGCAACTCGAAAAAGGCTTAAAGTCATTCTCAATATGTATCTCGCACATTGAACTCCTACTGAACATCAACAAAATAACACTTAAAATCATGATTTCTAACACAAGACAAAAATTCTCCACAGTCCCAAAAATGGGCACTATGTGATAACTTTATACTTAACTTACACAGTATGCCATATTTTAAATGGCAACTTAGTGGATCAATCACTGAACTTTCAGTTTCACATCACTAGCACTAAACCAAAAGTAAACACCTTACTTTTCAGACCCAAAAATATCATACTTCGTGTCTGAAGACAGTCAAGAAACTGGAATAGGAGCTCTCCTACCATAACAAAAATTCGGCATCCCTTTTTGGCCAAAACCTCAAAGAAAAAAAAAATCTTAGCTCCACAATCCCTGTCAAAACAATAGTATAACAAGGGTTGGGTGAAGGGGGTGATTGCACCAGGCATAAAGTGTAAGACGGCACGATCAAAAGTTTATGTCGAACATGTCCTGCAGCATGGTTTCTCAAGTTCCGCAATACTGGTACAGAAATGTAGGTGAGAGGAGGTGAGGGGGGCATGGAGAGGCTGTGATGAAAACAGATATGCCAATCAGCTTCCTACCGTAAGTAGAAGTTTTTTTTTTTTTGCCCTTCACTCAAAGAGCTGGGGGGGGTGGATAGACTGCTATAGGGAGCTGATGCACCTATCCAAACAATAAAATAAAGTCATTTTTTACTGCTGTTCTCTTGAGCTGAAAGGCATGTGGATTTGGCTGTAAGGAAACCAACTGACCAATCAGTTTCCCACAGTCAGCACAACTCCATTTTCTTTGCTCTTGAAGAGCTAAAGAGACAGGGTGGTAATTAGAAGACTGGCGCAAGGTGCTTCACCACATTAGCACCCAGTGGGAGGGTGGGGAAGAATACGACTGCTCAGTCTTAATTAAAACAAAATGGACACCCATAAGTGAAAAATGCATACTCCTCCTAGTCTGACTAGTCCATGAACTCTTATACCAAGACTTCTTAATTTTCTTCTCCAGCCAACACTCTCAAGGAGCCACATTCAACAATCTTAGATCACAGTCCTCTTTCTCCCGCTCCATCTTTCTCAGAAAATGCCACTCCAACGACCACAGATTTTCTGTAACGGTACGTTAGATAATCACTCAAGGCAAACCTAAGAGACCACCTTCTACCTCAGTTTTAGACATCAGCTCAGGAAAGGTTTACACACCAGTGCTGCTTGTAAATGTTTTTCTCCACAAGACGTTACTTAACTCCATAACTCCGATATGGTCACTTTATCCTAACTGCCTGCATTGACAGCATAACATAGCTCATTCAAGTTAGATTAACCCCTATCTCTTTCCTGTCTAACCTGCACTGTCCATCACATTAACTTTCCATTCCGCTCTGCATCACTTCCCTACCCTTAGTTTTCTTGCCACCCTCAATTTTATTTCACTTTCTTACTAGTCCTCCATCATCTGTATTATTCTGTCTGTCATTATAAAACAAATTAACCTACAATAACTCTGTAAATAGACTTGTAAATACCTTCATATTAGATAGATTCCTGCATTGTTAAACATACTTCTGCTATGTTGTTTTAAGGTTTTTCATGCTGAATACTGTATTAGGCTCCCAGTAAGTTAGACAGAGTTCCACAATGTTGTTGTAATGTTTTTGCTTGCTTAAAACTGACTCTGTATTTTTCATTTGAACTGAAACTTCATCTTTGATTAATATTACATTGTATTTACTTTTCTTGGGCTGACCCTGAACATGGTCCACTTGGCTCAGTGCTCTACCCATCAGCAAACAGTAAATAAATAAACAACTAAATAAAATGTTATGCATTGGGTTCCTGAAGAAAAGTACATGACCGCTATGATTGCTATAACACAAAGTGCACATGTGAAATGTGCTACTCTTTCATACTCTCAATGTATTCCTTTTACTCTGTGGTCTAGTGATATATAAGGGTGTAGGGAGTCAAGGGAACAAACTTCTCTGATAACCACTTTAGTGACTATAGAGAAAATTTGGAAATTTGCTATTGTCTTTCTGATTTAGATTGAAATTTTTGTCATGACATGGCATACAGTCATGACTCTCCCAATTAAGTTATGGGTCATACCTGTCATTCCCACTGCCACCTCAGATCAGATTAACATTGTTTCCACCACTGCCACCTCAGATCAGATTGACGTTTAGTGTCCCCACTGCCACCTCAGTTCAGATTAACATTGTGTCCACCACTGCCACCTCAGATCAGATTAACATTTAGTGTCAGTTTTTCGAAAGCTGTTGAACTCAAAATAATTAAATGCTTTGTGACTCATAGCTCATCCATCTTTGTCGTGTCAGCTTACATACTGTATACTTGTTTTGTCATTCATGTGTCTTTAATTACACTACCACGTTTAAAGGAGAAGGTAAATCCTTCTGAATTATGCACTGGACTAGTTCAGATCTAATCAGTAACGCATGGCACTGTGTATGTATGTATGCCAATATACAGTATCCCCACTCTTGGGATAAGCTGAACCAGGAAGAAATGCAGAGTGTTCTATCTACAGAAATATTGGCACAGTTATATATGCAAACACATCAGTGTGTGTTATTGCTATTGTACTATGGTTAATTAAAATAATAACTTTATTATGTTGCTGATCTAGAACCAGTGAAGTTATATGCAATATTGTAATTGTGACTCTGGTAGAGTCAAACCTTTCTATAATTTTCTTAGCTACTATCACTCATTCATAATTCAGTCAATCATTCTATACCTACTCTGTTATTCCATTTCAGAGTCATGATGGAGCCAAAGTTTATTAAAGCAGCCAAACCATGTAAGGCAGAGTTAACAGTTCTTGATGTGATACCAGCCCATTGCACTCTGAACACAAACACACACACACACACACACACACACACACACACACACACACACACACACACACACACACACACACACACACACACACACACACAAACAGCTAGGAGCAACTTTGGTCACTGTGTCACAAATGACAAGTCTTTGTAATTTGGAAATGGATGCCTTCCAAAAAATCAACATTACTTAAAAAACGTAGCTATTAAAGCTGTTAACCAAGATGTAGTTGAACAAATATTTGATTAGAATCAGTTAATCTTTCACACTTTACTGTTATGTAGTAATGAAAGTAAATGCTAGCTCACTGTGGTTGGAATGTTATTGAATGGATTTATGCAAACATGCTTCCTGCAAATGGTTAGTGGGACTATTATTTTATTTTATTTAGGCATGAATGTATGTATGTATGTATGTACGTATGCACTTTCTTTGATATCCATATTAGAAGCTTGAAAATCCTGCTTCATGATTTACAGTAAGATTTTGTTGTATTAACAATCTGAGATATATTTTTGTTTACCTAGGCAGACCAAAACTGATGGCTTGTTAACTTCTAATATAGCTTTAAGGCAGGCAGTTGAACTTTTTAACCCCTTTGCAAGCTACTAATATACCTTCTCTCTCTCTCACACACACACACACACACACACACACACACACACACACACACACACACACACACACGCACACACACACTCAAATTCAATGCGTTTGATCATGTGTTCACAATACTTAACATTTAGTTAGGTGGATTGTTTGTCAAACTGCCACTTTACTGCAGGATACAGACATTTGCTTGTGGGATCACTACACAATGGGGAGTAGAAGTTTTCCTTTTTTCTCACTGTTGTGTGATCTTGGAGTTGGTATATACTGAATAAAATGTTTTGTTTTTTTTGATTCATTGATCATTTGTGGCCAATGTAGTATATAACAATTTAGTGAATTGGTAACATAGTGAAATGTAACTGTATCTACCTGTCTATCTATCTATCTATATATATATATATATATATATATATATATATACGCACACACACACACACACACACACACACACACACACACACACACACACACACACACACACACACACACACACACAAACTACGCTATAAAGGCATGTGCATATATTTTGGCTGGTTTTGTCTTTCTATTTGAAGTGTTATATCTCTAAAATGATTTCAGATATCCTTAATAATTCTTCAAGAAATAATACTGAGATGAGTCCTAAGAAACTAGTACACCTTGAGTTTCCAATTTCGATAATATTATCCTTCTCTGACTCTGCTAAGCATTTGCACTTGCCTCCTCACTAACCCTCCATCTTATACTCACAAAAAAGAATAAAATTCACTAAAAAGAAATAAATAATGTCTGGGCCACTGGTAGAAGCAAAAACCTTTTATGAAATAATCCACAGATGAGCGCTTTCATCTTTACAAAAGACTTCTTCAGATAAAAATCTGTAAAGTCGAAAGCACTCATCTGTGGATTATTTCATAAAAGGTTTTTGCTTCTACTGGTGGCCTGGACATTATTTAACCCTCCAGCTTATTTACATCACTCTATCCCTTACCCATCTTGTACTTTATTCTACTTCTTGATGCACACAACTCTAATTGTGGCCTGTTTTACCATTTCCTTTCATTTAGTCTCTCTTTCTCAAGTTTCTGTCAATCTCTGCTTATGCTATATTCATCGTCAACACAGCCTCCTTCATCCCTGTCCATTTCCAAAGTTTGTCTATCCTGAAGCCTAATGTGATAAAAAACTACTCCAGTCCATCCAAATGCAAATGATCTGACATCAGTCTTCTCACTCAGACCTCCTGTGATCTTACTCTACAAAAACTTGCCTAGCTTTATTCCAACAAAACATAAACACTTTATTGATCTTATTCAGCCGCTGCCTGTCCACTTACCCCATGTCATTCATATTATATGAAACCCCCTTCCTGCGATGGACACTGTATTCAGTCCTACTGAACTACTTAATTAGAATATGATGTATCACTGCTTTATAATCTCTGTAATTCCTATGCTTCTAGTCACAGTAAGTGCAATGATACAGCTAAATAACTGAGGGAAAGATCTCTCCCTTATCACTCCTTTGCCCTCAAAAGCCCAACTCTGTCAGGACTTCCAAATACTTTACATTACGAGACACTAACCTTCAAAGCTTTTATCCTCCCTGGTCTCCTTCCCAGTCACTACCTTAGTCCCGATGAGTACAAAAGCACTCTTCCTTCCATGTTTCATACTCATCCCATAATACTTCTAAATCTATTCAGTGCAAGCTGCATAACTATTTCCTTTTTAACTTTACAGCTTGCAATGTAACAGACTTAAACTAGCATTTTTACTTTTATTTTCACCCAGTTCCACTTACTATGATGATTTAATCTCATCTTCACATTTTAATTCCATTCAGATCATTAACTGATTCCAAGCACAACACCAGCTTATTTAATTATGTACTAGCAGCATCCCACTTCTAAGTAAAACTTTCACAAACTCTAAGTGGATACTTAAGTGGAAGATGTACTGAAGACTGATACCTCGCTCTTAAAACTTAATTGAAATTGACCGTGGATCGTACAAGGGGGGTAGGTAGTAGCATTGCCATAGTGACAAAAAGTTATCTGTTTGAGCAAAATATATATGAATTTTACTTATGATATAATTAGCTACTTTGTGCAGTTCTGTTGTCAGTATATACTACATTCCCTACAGTAGGTATATACCCAGCCCTAATGGAAACCAGATCTAATGTAGCATGTCAGTGACAATAAAATGTCTGCAAAGTAATGCTTTTGGAAGCTATGTATCTTCTTTTTCTTTTGGCTTTTCCTGGATAGGGGTCGCCACAATGGATCACCTGTCTGCTTATGATTGGCAGTGGAGTTTTACGGTGTCGAGTTGCTAGCCCAACCTTCCACAGAAGGCACACACATGCACAAACTCATGCCTAGGGCATGTCTTTGGGATGTGGGAAGAAACCCAAGCGACCATAGGGAGGGCATGCAAACTCAGCACAGAAGGCACCCCAGCCATGGATCGAACCAGAGAACCTCTTGTTGTGAGGGGGAAATGCTAACCACTGCACCACGGCGGCTGCCCCCTTTGGAAGCTATGTATAATAAGCACAATTTAAATCATTCTTTGGCAGTTTTAAGTTAAATAGTCAAGGAGTTGTCCCTTAAGTCTAAGATGCATATATTATTGATTTCCTCCCCATAATGACTTAAATGCACCTCACTTTTGAGGTTGCTACAGATACATTACCATGGCCAGTTTAGGAATTTTTGATGGAGGCACTTTAGAAGAGACAGAAATAATCCCTTTTGTGGAGAAATGTATAATCTTTACTTATCATTTAATGTCATCTCATTATAAACATAGTCTGGCATTTACTGCATTCACCACCTTGAGCAGTCATTTACTTAGCACTGACTGAAACTGAGGTTGATACAACATATCTCACTGTTGCAGTAGGATAAATATGCATTTTTCTGTAACAGGCAATATGTCAGTGCCCCTTAACAGTTCTTCAGTAAACATTCTAAAAGAGGCATATAGATAATCAGGTAGAGACTACATATAAAATTGTCATGTTTCACATAAGGACTGAACGAAATTTAGCATGAAAGTTGGCAGTGCATTTCTGTGATCGGTATGTAGAATTGTGGTGGCAACATCTTTAAGTGACAGAAGAGGCCTGACACATATACATTTTTTTACCTCTCGTAACTCCAACTCAGTATAGCTATATTATGGTCAACACAGTGCATTCCCCATCACAATGAAAAATCATATACTCAGTCTATAAGAAAAAAATAGGATATAACATGACTGATTGTGCATTCCTTTGTATAGATATCATTATCTCAAACTCTTATTAACAGGTCTTAAAAAAAATACTTTCAGAAAAGTGTACATTGCCATGTAGGTATACACTGCATATATTATTGTGATGTTTTTCTCTTCTAGACTTCTCAGAAACTTGGCATTGAAGTTGGCTGGGCCATTTTGCCTTTGCTCATACAGAAATGTTTCTGGATAGCAACATTCTATTGACCTGCAGTGTTTCTTGTCTGTAGATGTTGTTAGCATTTTATTTCCCACATAATACCATCTAAACATAGATATACTTTTGGTCCGTAATGCATTCCTGATCATGAAAATCTAAAAAAATAAGCCATAAGCACATTACCAAAAACAAACGTAGCTCAACTGCTTACCCTTGGACATTCTAACAGCAATATTAGTCTAACTGTGTTGCCAATTAATTTGACATTTTTTAGAAAAAAGTCAAGAAATACTGAATACTTGTTAACTGTATTTAGGCTGCAATTTTTGGTTAATAGATACTGGAACAGCTGAATCTGAGATTTTTAATTAGTAGTTTACATTTCAAAGTGATGTTTGTTTTTTCTGTGTTAATATTTCAGACACTTGAAAACAGTTCCAGTTATGACATCACAGTAAGACATTATGATTGTATCAATATACATTTACCATCTGAGATAATTGGAAATATGCATGTTTGTTGTGAAATTAATCTAATGACACCCATAGACGGCATACTGCAAACTTGTGATAATACATGAATCATTCTTAATGCTAAAACACAGGATTTGCTTTTATTTTGTTCAGAAATGATGGCACAATAATATTTTCAGTTCCTCTTACACATACAGTGCCGTTTCTGGCATGATGCACTAACCACAAAGTCACATGCATTGTGACGGAATTAAAAAACTGTTTCCTGATTATTGTTGCTCACAGATTATCCCTCTAGACAAACACACACATGCACATACACTGCCAAATACAGAATGATGAGTAGTTGTTTTCACACAGGCTGCCTACTTACTCCTCATAATAACCGTTTTCTGAGTATACCTCTTATGTTTGATTGGAATCATTCTGTCCACAGTAATGCTTTTCAACATGATTCATATATACATATAATTGCACATTCTGTCCCTAACAAGAAAAAGCAATAATTATTTCCTTTCATATAGTCTATCAGCATCCCACAAAGTATCACTTTCTGAGATGTAATATCTCTGATTTCTAACAGAAATCAAGTCTCTCCGGTAAGTCAAATCAAAGAATAGTTATTTTCACATACACTGAATTTAACCCTGCCAGAAAAGGAGCACTTTCTGACCAGATACAGTTCAGAAGTTTTACTGTGATAATGTGGTTCCAGTCATATACTGACATTTTCTTACTTAGTTTTGTTGTGTGTGTTTTTGAAGGCAATATGAGGTACAGTCATTTTTCTTTTTTTTTTACATACACATATATACATTTGCACAGATACACACAAATACACACACACACACACACACACACACACACACACACACACACACACACACACGCACACACGCACACACGCTCACACGCACACACACACACACACATGCACACACGCACACACACACACACACACACACACACACACACACACACACACACACACACACACACACACACACACACAAAACATTCCCACATTCTCCTCTCTACAAGCATTAATAATAAAGTTTAATTTTTATATAAATACTACTCCCCCTCCCGTAAATAACCTATTTCTCTCTGGTTACAATTCCCCTATGAGAAGCATCATTTGCTGATAAAAAATAACTAATTGACAACCGACTTCCATATTTAAATAACAGCTTTTAGGTCAATGCTGTGAATCCCCCCTCGCTATTATGAAGGATGTGATGCTGTCACTGACTACTGCTTGATTTGGTTTTAAGCATATGTTAAAAGATTCCTAGGAATTGTTAGGGAGGTTGGATAGGGAAACATGGAACAGCAATCTGTATTTCTTGTCCATCGATGTGGTTGATCTATTCACATGTATTCTTCAAGATATATGCTTGCATTTTTTCATGATTCACTTATGAAATGAGTTTATTTTTGAGCAATGATAAGGTCACCCTTTTGATAGCGATGATGGTTCTAGTGCTGGATAAAAACTTCCTTTTTTTGAAGGAGAAATATATAAACAAATTAAAGGGGTGACTATGCGACTAGCTGTGCCCTGATTTTTGCAAACTTGGTTCTCACAGCTTGGTAGAAGAAATACATCTTCACTTCAGAATTTTATGGATATTCTAAAATGTATCTTAGGTACCTGGATGATTTTGTGGAATGATCCTTTAAATGAAATTGAAAAGTTTATTGGTTACATCAGTAGTTCAAGAGAATTTTTAAACATCATGTATCATGTCAATGAAACTTCAATAAACTATTTGGATGTTATCATTCCTAAAAGTTATCAAAGGTTTGTTTCAAGCATATACCAAAAAACAACCTTTAGTAGTAGTTACATACATTTTAAGAGTTTACACCTGTTGAAACAAAAGAGGAGCCTGGTGAAAGGAGAGCTAATTAGGTTGTCCCATTTGGCTTCTGTTGATAGAACTTTTGAGATTGAAAAGGAAAAAAAAAACTGAAACTATATTTTTATCTAGGGAGAAGCCAAAGGAAATGTTGAAAAATATTAGTGATGAAGTGATGAAGTTAAGGAAACTAAATACCAAACTCTTTTAGAGATTAAACCTATAAAAACAACTGACAACCAGGAGACAAAAACACATTTTGAGAGAGCATTTGTTTTACTTTATAACAACTATGCAAAGAGTATTGTGAAAATGATTAAATAGAACTAGAATATTGTGAATAAATTAAAATTTTAGGCAAGGACTCACAATACATTTTTAGGATATAGCAAAATATTTAAAAGCATGTTAGAATTAAAAAAAGTGACCTTTACCCACATGGCTATAAGGCAAAATAGGACAAGAAAATGTGGTGATGTTGTAAGCGTTCTTCTGATTTAGAAAGTGAAATTATTATGCTGGACAATGAATTTAAATCCATTGTTCATTTTAGGTTAGGGAATTGCAAGACTAGTGAAGGAGTCTATATGGCTATATGTGTCACATGTCAAAGTTTTTATGTTGGTAAGATGGAAAGGACATTGCGAGTCAGGATTTAAGAATATAATTATGATATAAATAAATGTGATGGTAATAATCCATTATATAAACATTCATTGGTTTGTAATAATTTTCTGAAGTCTGATTTTGCAATTGTAGAACATATACCTAAAGACCTAGGGGTGGTATGTGGGAGATAAAGCTTGAATACTTAGAACTGCTTTGGCAGTTGAGACTTAGTGTTCACATTATCCCAGGGTTAAATGACAATATACCTATAGGTTCAGTGCTGCAGTTAAGGGCAGCTAAAATATAGACAGCTTGCAAATAGTTTATTACTTACTTACTTAGTCAGTGTTGGTTTATCCTGTATAATTGATTACAGTTTTGAGGGTGGTATACTGCTTGAAGAGACCAGTATTTAAATTGGAATGTTTACCTTTGTACCCCAGTTCTAATGAAGTCTTGATGTGTGATGAGATGAAAGCTCTTTTTTCTCTGGGGATTAAACGTTGCTGTTTTCATGCCCTCCTACCTTTTCTGTGTGGCATTTGGACTTACTTTGTGATGTACAGTATTCCATTGTACTTCTGGGTACTTGGCAGGTATATGTGATGGGTTGGACCATCGGATGGGATTTCTGAATGATTTTTAAACTTCTAATTACCTGAATGCCTTTTTTCTTGGTTATCATTATTATAAATAGCATGAATTCTTCCACAAATTAAATAATGCTTTGAATTGATTATCTCTGGTGACGTTTATTGTTACAGTACAATTCTCATGCATTTCTACCAGCTTGCTGCAAAAAGGTCCTGATGAATTGTCATTTACATCTGTATACAGATAAAGACTGAACAGCTTGATGCAGTGTAATGCCAGTGGCTTCTAACTTCTTTTCATTGTCATAGAATGGTTGTAAATGATGAACATAACACATTTTTATAGTTTAAGTGTAGCATTTGATTTAAACTCCTGTCCCTGATCCATATTTTAATGTTCTTGCATTAATAGCAAAATAAAAAGGGCCCTCCACCTGGCAAAACAGTTTGGTATAGACACATGTTGTCTATCCATTTAGTAGCCCCGTCCATAGTGAAGAATGTGGGGCACTTATTGTCCTGATTTAGATGAGTTCATTTGAGAAGACAAGGTTCAATAAGATTAAAAGAAATAATACAGGAAAAGCAGAACCGACTTTATAGTAAGTAGTCATAATGATGTACTTTGCACAAAAAACTTCAACAGAAAGTTTAGTAATATTCCTTGGTTTAATATTTTAGCTGCAAAAGTGAAATATTGAAGGCTACTCACAATGCTACTTAGAGCAATGCCAAATCTGTAAGTAAATATATACTTGAGTTATAAAACTAAAAGGGGAATAGTGAAACTAAAATTAAAAAAAAAAGAAATGAAAGACCTTGGAATAACTGTAGACAATAAAGTAAACTCTTGTTAGGGCTCCCTGTAGCACATTTCATACTCAGACAGAAGTATTTCATCATGGGACATATCTCTTCCTCTATAGTACATTTGACAAGCTGATTACATAATACAATGTTGCACACTGTAGATACAGATAAAACAAATTGTCAGTCTGCAAAACTTTAGTGAATTTTAACAGAAAGTCGAGGAAATAGAAAGTATGAAAGACTTGACTGAATGCATGACCTCTTTGTTCACTGTACCCTGACACCTACTTAGAGCACACCTGAGATTCATACATAAAGATGTTTGTGACCCAGTGCACTTCAGATTTTACAACTACAGCATACAGTGAGCAGATATAGCAAAGGTTTTTCATATCCTATTTCCAAAAAAAAAAAAAAAAAAAATTAAAAGAAATATCAGAGAATACAGACAAAAAGTCCAAGTCATTATCAAAAAAAAAAACTACACAGAAAATACATAGACAATATTCCAGTAACACTACCCATCTTAGCCAATGACATAGAAATTAAATAAATGCATATGTGCCGTAAAATGAAAAACATAAATAAAACACTGATTATACTAAGTGAACATAAAATAGTATTATTGGCAAAATGCCCCAATCCTTTCTATCAATGCTAGTTAAAAGTAAACTAATTAAAACATTAGTTAAGTAAAACTTCCAATAACGTCTGACATAATCAACATTGCTCCTCTAACAGGGCCAGCCTTTGATCAACTGGTGCCCTAGGCAATAGGGCTCCACAGTGCCACCAGCACACCACCCGGTGCCCACATTCTGGTCTACCTACACCATCCAGATTACTTTTTTCATCTTTCCATCTTTCTCACACTTTGTCTTACTCTTCAGTTTTTCCTGTATTTATTCAACACATTTTAAAGAAACTATTTACTACAAAATAGTTAGCAAATTATGCATTGTGAAATTTGTATCACAAAGCTGTTTCCATATATATATATATATATATATATATATATATATATATATATATATATATATTCACTTTATAATCTCAAAATACTGAAATATCGAATTTCAGTATTTCAAGACTATAAAGTCGAATGTTCTGAATAGCAAAAATGCATAACCGCAAATCTGATTATTTCAAATTCACGTTTATGCTTTAACGGTACATGGTGTGGAATGTGTCATGTGGATGGTTTCCAGTTTAGTATGTGGATTTAGGTATAATTTAAGGTAAGTTCCTAATTTATAAGGGTTTTGGGTAGGTGTATGAGTGTATGTGAGTGTGTTTGGAAGTTGTACATGTGGGTTAGGGTAGGCAGGTAAAAGTATGAGTGTTTAAATGTTGAATGTGGTAGTGTTTGTATATATGTGATGTTTGTGTGCAAGGAAGTGTAGAATATCTGGTTGTGAGTTTGCTGTTTTTTTCTGTTTGGTGTGATCTCGGAGTCAGAATGTATAAGTGGGGGAGATGTGGGGGTGCAGCACCCCGACGTAGGAAGTGCAGGGGGGCTTGCCGCCTTGCTTATTTGTAGTGTTGGCTTGTTAGTTTGTATTGTTTTGTTTGTGTGTGCATGTTTTTTTTGTAGTGTGGGTAGTTTGGTGTTTGTGTAGTGTGGTATGTGGTGTGCTGAACTTCACAATTTTAAATTTCACAGTTTTGGGGTTTCGGTGTTGTTTAGATTCGACTTTATAGTGTTGATATACTGAAATTCGATGTTTCAGTTTTTTTAAATTTTAAAGTGAATATATATATATATATATATATATATATATATATATATATACTTATACATATTGTATGAACAATAATATTTTAATCCATATTTCTGGATGTTTCTTTAAATAAAATTAGTGTTTTTGGCAAACTTTGGAAGATGATTTAAATGCTTTTGATTTTCTGAAATTCTGCAATCAAGGGACCTGTGAAATATAAATCAGAACTTTTAGACTTTGCAAGGTCTCTAATTTACTTATGACTGATATGTTAAATTGTCTATTATATCATTCAAAGTATTACTGATGACAAGAGAGATGTCTTGGTACTGAAAGCTGTAAAAAAATAAGCTATAGCAGAACTGGCAGTAAGTCTAATTCAGTCCTGCAATATTTACATGTTTGAGAAAAGATCACTAACTTCTGGATGAAAACCAGTTCCGTAACTAATACACTGTGCCCAGACAGAAGTTATTCATATGGTCTGAAAGAATAGACTGACTCTAGAATGAAATCCTTTCCAGAGGTTGATACAAATGCCCTGCCTAGCACTTTAAGAATGACTCATTACTTCAGTTCTGGTGAACCTTTAACATAACCTTAAGAATCCATCTCATTTTTCACTCTGTCCACATCACATCCTTTCTGCAGAAGACTGGAAGATGTCATCATTTCAAAGGTGGATATACACATCGTGAAGCAGAATCTTTCCATGACCTTCTACAAACTAGCTCCAGACCACTGAATGTGTGATTGCTAATTCTGTCATGGGGTGGTAAACAAGTCACATATGGCCAGAGTCAGTATGTAATGCAATCAAACACATACACACACATGCACATACCGTTACTATCTTCCATCATATAGAGGTTTACTGTCAATATGCCATGATTAGGTTCGGCAAACATAGAATGTCAAACAATTGGCTGACTTCCATGTTGCCAACCTACTTGCATTCGAGTCCCTGGTTTAGCAAATGCACTGTGCATTTGCACATGTGCACTCACCCTTAGGACTAGAGATCGCGGTACAGTGCAGATCGGGAAATTTACCCTTTTTCCGCACTGTAGTGCGATTTCAGAGTTGTAATATATTATTTGCAAGGGAATGCAGGGGGGCTTGCTCCCCTGTAAAAACAGGAATTTCTGTGTTGTACAGTACCCATGCACTGCTGAGAAGTACCACATCCATTGCTGATGTGACAGGTGCAGGAGAAGGCATATGTGAAATGATGCCAAGTCTTCAAATTCAGCATTAAATTTGCCATACTGCCTGTCTTTTTTTTGCATTTTTGGAGATGTGATTTGTGTGAATGACTGGAATTTCAGAGCTCAGTGTCTCTCCAACCTAACACCACTCTAAGTATTCAGCTGCTGTACCACCTTTATCTTTTATCCGACCAGTGGATACATTGTTATAAGAAAAGCACAGTCCGGGTCTGAACTGTCTGCAAACACAAACAGCTAAAGTTAACTTTGTACCTAACACCACTCTACGTATTCAGCTGCTGTACCACCTTTGTCTTTTATCCGACCAGTGGATACATTGTTATAAGAAAAGCGCAGTCCGGGTCTGAACTGTCTGCAAACACAAACAGCTAAAGTTAACTTTGTACCTAACACCACTCTAAGTATTCAGCTGCTGTACCACCTTTATCTTTTGTCCGACCGGTGGATACATTGTTATAAGAAAAGCACAGTCCGGGTCTGAACTGTCTGCAAACACAAACAGCTAAAGGTAACTTTGTACCTAACACCACTCTAAGTATTCAGCTGCTGTACCACCTTTATCTTTTATCTGACTGGTGGATACATTGTTATAAGAAAAGCACAGTCCGGGTCTGAACTGTCTGCAAACACAAGCAGCTAAAGGTAACTTTGTACCTAACACCACTCTAAGTATTCAGCTGCTGTACCACCTTTGTCTTTTATCCGACCTGTGGATACATTGTTATAAGAAAAGCGCAGTCCGGGTCTGAACTGTCTGCAAACACAAACAGCTAAAGGTAACTTTGTGTATGTGTCTACCTGTTTGAGCTAATATTCATTATCCCCTGGAGAGCACTCTGCTTTGGCTTGTAAGCAGCCCCTCCCCCCACACTAACACTCATCTTCCATTTCTCCTTTATTCCCTTTGTTAGCAAATAGTATCCATAGCTGATCAAATAATGTGTCTTTGTTAACTTAAATTGAGACCACAGTAGCCTACTGATACAAGGTTATCCTGTTCTTCCACCTGAAAAAATGGTTAAGAAATGACTTACCGTTTTAGTGCAGTCCTTGGTCAATTCTGATTGTTTCTTAAACACAAACTTGTCTTTGCTTGGATCTTGGCTCATCCCACTCCATTCCCCCTCACTACACCCGGGCTCACTCTGCTCCCCTCCCTATCCCCATATCTCACCCACCCCCAATACCTGTGATTTAAACTTGACCAAGCAACAATCGCCAGAGTTCAAACCACCAAATCTGCTTAAGTAATTATAACTAACCCCTCCCATTACAAATTACTACCTATCTACAATACATTTGCACTCACACACAGTAGCAACTACCCAATAGAAACATATCTAGAAAACACCCCAAACATCTCATACATAACTTCTAACATTGAATATGTGACATTATAATCCACCCCTCCTACGCCAAAACTTCCTTCCACATTAACACAAACTATCCGTATTACCTTCTCAGGTACCCAAACCCATACTTTAAATTTTTACCAATATCTACTTAATCCCAAACTCACATCCCATCATATCCTGAATCGTCATCATGTCTACCAAACCTCTTTCATGTCTAACTCAAATACTACTACTTATTACTAAATCTTACCTAACCTATCTCACCCAACCTCTTAGTGCAAATCACCCACCCCCATTTCATACAACTAATCCAATCTCCATGATGCACACATATTCCTCAACCTGCATATCACCCAGTCTCTACTCCTTCAATAATAGAATACTCTTCACCAACAAACTTTTACCTAACCCCAAAAACTCTACTCACATCTATATTAGCCACATCCCCGTAAAGCTTACACCCCATCGATTACATACCAATCAACTCAAATACATCTTCTGCCATCTCATTTCTATCCTTCTTTCCAGCAACATTCACCCAAACCCTGGCCTTTCTCCCCCACACATCTCAACCTCCCAATCCCTTCCTCCTCCCACAACTAGTAAACCCCTCCATTTCTCAGCTCTAAATGGTCAGAGCGTATGCAACAAAATTCCTAACCTCCATGCCTAGCTTCTCCATAACCAACCCAATATTCTGGCCATCTCAGAAACCTGGCTCAAACCCCATATAAAAGGCTCTGAACTAACACCACCCAAATATTCCATACTTAGGAAAGATAGCACACATAAAAAAGGAGGGGGAGTCGCTCTCCTCTACTTATCATCCCACTTAGTTACCCCCTATACCAAACCTATTCCCAAATTTGGCAAAGCAGAACTAATTCCAGCCCTACTTCATATAAACCAACATAAACTTATATGCATAGTCTCCCTTTATATCTCTCCTGGAAACAACATCTCAACCCTTGAAGATATTCTCTCCTAGTTCTCTAATAACATCACTAATGAAACTTTAATCCTCAGTGATGTTAATATTAACTGGTCAACAATTCAATCTCCTACAACCTCACTTAATAAAAACTTGTACAACTTCACTCAGCTTATTAACTCAACAACTATGCCTTCCAAGAACTTCCTTACTGGAAGCATCCTAAACTGGATTCTAGTTTCTCATCCACATTACATCTCTAATAATGGCACTCAGCCTGACCCATTAAGTGACCACTTCCCCACTTTTGCCCATTGTCTTCCCTCCTCCATACAACTAACTCATATCTACACCCTCACTTGCTGTCTAAAAAAACTTTAATCCTAGCACATTCTCAAATGCACTAAAAAATTAAACTGGAACTCATTAAAACCCCTTCCCTTAGAAAATGCTGTTACCTACTTTAACTCAACTTTCCTCAACTTGCTTGACTCCTTTGCCCCTCTGAAAACAAAATGCATAAAAAGTAATGCTGTACCTTGGCTACCCAATAATACTTTATTAGCCATGTGATTCTGGGATAAAGCCTGGAAACACTACTCCAAAAACAAAACTATCACCACCCCTAATGAATTCAAAACACTTTGTAACAAAGTAAACAAACTTATTATCTCAGACTGCAAAGCCTCTTTTTCTACACTCCAAACCAACCATATCACCAGCCCCAAAAAATTCTGGCATGGAATCTCCTCCCTTCTCAACCCTGGCAAAAATGAAAACCACTGCCCTGATCCAGATGCCTCTGATTTGGACTTAGACACCCAATTTAACACTTTCTTTATTGATTCCATAAGTAAACTTACATCATTTTTCACTTCCCATTCGGCTTCCCCACCCTTATTTCCACCTATCCCTCCCTCATCTAGCATCTCCTGCTCCCAACCTCCTCTTTTCTCCTTCAACCCCATCCCTACAGCCACCATAAAAAAACTTCTACTAAGATTGAAACCCGGCTCCAATGCCCCTTTTAATACACCCTCATATTTCTTAAAAGTTGCCACAGAAGGCATAGCTCTTCCCATATGCATTCTTATAAATCAATCTATTGCTGAATGTCAAGTTCCCCAGCTCTGGAAAAAGGCCTTTATTATTCCAATACATAAAGGTGGTAATAACAATAATATCGCAAACTTTCGATCTATCGCTATCTTATCCCCATTTCTAAACTTCTCGAAAAATGCATCCATCTACATCTTTTATCTTACCTCATAAACAACCAACTTCTAACCCCTATTCAACATGGTTTCAGACTTGGCCACAGCACTACCACAGCTCTCCTTTCTAGAAACAGTTAATATGGCCCATGACACTGGCCACATCATGTCCATTCTCCTACTTGACCTCACTAAGGCATTCAACACTATCTCTCATAACCTTCTTTTCACTGCACTCTCCAAACTAAATCTATCCCACACCTCTTTTGACTGATTTACCAGTTTCCTCTCAAACAGGCATCAGGCAGTCAGATGAAAAAAAACCACCTCCCCTTTTCTCAATACTCCCACAGGTGTCCCCCAGGGTTACATTTTAGGGCCCCTTCTATTCAATATATTCATAAAAGATTTCTACAAAGCCATCCCAAATGCCAACCTTGTCCAATATGCCGATGATTCAACAATAATCTGCTCTGCCTCTTCTATAACCACCCTAGTTAAATTAACCCAAGATGTCTTCTTCTCCACTGAGCAGTGGATGATGGACAACCATCTAGCACTCAATGCTATTAAAACTAAACTCATATTTACTGCTTCCAAAACCACCACCCTAGATAAAACCTCATTCTTGGTCACCAGTCAAAATAATACTCCTCTTGAAATAATCTCTAATGCTAAACTACTAGGAGTCCTGATCGATGACCAGCTAAAGTCTGATAATCATCTACAAGTAAATATAAAAAAAAACACACAAAAAATAGGCATGCTTTACCGCCACAACTGTTACATCTTTTCCCCTACTAGGCTCACCCTCGCCAACACATACCTTATGCCATCACTCCTATATGGTGCCTCTATCCTTACTAACCTGCAATCCTCCCTCAAGACTAAACTGTCCTCTTGCTATAATAAAATAACAAAATTTGCAACCGGCCATAGATCCACTTCCCATCACTGCACTGCCCTTCACCAACTGAATTGGCTTGAGCTGTCCAATTACCTCATCTATATTCAACTCTTCCAAGCACACAAACTTATTTTCACCCCCTCTCTCTGTCCCTCTCTTGCCACCACCTTTAAAATGCACCAACTAAATAGACGTTTGAGATCTAATTCCCAAAATCTATTTGAATTGCATAGGCCTGCCCGTCCACCAGGCAAACACCTGTCTTTCTCTCAAGCACGCCATTGGAATTACCTCCCACCTCTCCTCTGCACCACCAGCAGCTACTATTCATTCAAAACCTTACTTCCCACACACCTAACTTCACTATGGGAACGTTCCTGCTCCCACCCCCCCATAATCTTCCTACACTATAGCTACTCTCTATAAGCTATAATTCACAATAGCCTCCCATTGTTTTGTACCCCTAATAAACTCTAGGAATTAGCATAACTCCTAGAATGGTACAGTTCAGTAGCCTAGAAATTAACTGCAAGAATTAGCATAACTGTTAAAAAATTTAGTCTGTTTCTGTTATTGCATTGTGCTAATATGTTAAACTGTTAAAAACTTTGACTGTTTGTAAATATTACTCTTATTGCTTTAATCCTAGCACATTCTCAAATGCACTAAAAAATTAACTGGAACCCATTAAAAACCCTTCTCTTAGAAAATGCTGTTACCTACTTTAACTCAACTTTCCTCAACTTGCTTGACTCCTTTGCTCCTCTGAAAACAAAATGCATAAGAAGCAATGCTGTACCTTGGCTATCCAGTAATACCTTACTAGTCATGCAATTCTGGGATAAAGCCTGGAAACACTACTCCAAAAACAAAACTATCACTAACCTTAATGAATTTAAAACACTTTGTAACGAAGTAAAAAAAAAAACTTATCTCAGACTGCAAAGCCTACTTCTCTACACTCCAAACAAACCATAACACCAACCCCAAAAAATTCTGGCACTGAATCTCCTTCCTTCTCAACCCTAGCAAAAAAGAAAAACCCTGCCTTGATCCAGATGCCTCTGACTTGGGCTATGTGTACTCTACTAATATGTGTTTTTCTATTTGTTTAATTTTGCTTCATTTATGCACATTATATTTCTCTAATAATTTACTCTTATGTTAAATCTATAATTTGTCATTTTCAGGAGCTTTTCTCCCCAGGACTCAATTGAAAACGGGCTCCATGTGGCACAATGGATTATCCTGACAAACTATAAATAAATAAATAAATAAATAAATAAACAGCAATTGTTGTTTAAATGACATTATAATGGTTAGAATTTTATGTGATGTTGGCTGTTAGCCTAGTAATGTCCTAGAACCCTATGAAGATTGCACGTCAGTTTTGCTATCATCCACACGTACTATGCGAAGGTGTGGATGTATGGTAGTCCTACAACAGTGTATTCCAAGCTGTGATTTGAGGTAATGTTTTGATAGTCACTGCTGCTTCCTGAGAACTATTGACTTGGGGTGATGTTATGTATATTGTTTCCTTACTAAGGCATGTGCTTTTGTAGTGAAGTATAGCAACATTATACCCAGTTTTCATTCAACCATCACAGTGATATTTGTATTACGGTGCAGGTGTACATGTGTATACCTACCATCATTAAATGCTCTGTGAGATACATCAATATAACATCATACTGATTACATGGGCACACACAGCTTGTTTCATCCACATGTTTTAATGCTGTTGTACACACAAACATACAAGTAGTCTAGATTCAATTGCAACCTTTGTGAATTCATTGTATGTACAATTGTGTTGCTGTTCACAAGGATTATTGAGGTGGTACCCATCTGCACTGTTTGATCAACAGCATTTGTGTCAGTAACTGTTCTGAATGAACCACACCCATCTAATATGCAATGTGTCCAAGTATGGTATCAAGGCACTCACACACAGAATTCCATTGAAAAACATATATGCATAGGATTTGCAATTGATGTAATTATGTTACATAGGTATAGTTGTATGACTGTGTGAAGACATCCACTGTGTGGCATGTGATGTATACCCAAAGTTGTATTTGGAAGTGTTGTCACAAATCACTTTTTAAATAAGTACCAAATGACATAGGGAATACACAAGTAAGCACAGAGCTGTTTGTGGATGGCAACAAATGTATTCAACAGTAGGAAATAGACAATCTGCTAGCTGACAAATTTACATCAAACTTCACCCCCCTGTCCATGCTGGACATCACCCAAAGTAAACACGAAAACATTACTCAGCTTATTTTCTGAAGACAGCAGCTCATCTGTGCACTCTCTAAGCCTAAAAACACAGCATCAGTGGGTCCTAATAACATTCCAAGTTGCCTTTTCAATTACTTGTAACCTAGCCTAGTAGACACAGCTGGATCACTACTTAACCACAGACTCCAGACTAGCTATGTTCTGGCAGAAGGTTGTACAGCAGCAGTCATCCATCTGAACAAGGAGGGGCCATGACCTGACGCAGGGAATTATAGACCCATAAGTCTGACTCACCTCATCTGTAAGGTAATCAAGAGAATCATCATGGACATTATCAAAAAGGACATAGATAATCTCACAACTATGTGCACAACACATTTTTGATTTGTTAAGGACACATCATGTCTATTAAATCCATTTGTCTTCTTCAAGAAGGTCACCAAAGGAATGGATGAGGGTAAGACTGTGCATCCCACCTAAGTAGACATGGCCAAGGCATTTGACACAAACCCACATTCAGGTATTACAGAAAAACTGTCTCAGCTGACCAAGGTTGGGAGGGTGGCCTAATGGTTAAGGTGTTTGCCTTACAAACACAAGGTGCAGGATTTAAGTCTCACAAGGGATAACTGGCTAGGCTTACAATGGCTCACAAGGGCAGTTAGCCTAGTACTAACCTATGAACCTATAAACACATACAGCACCATGTAGGTAGGTAGCTAAATGGATCACCAACAGGATACATACTGTTAAAGTGTGTGAATTTATCCCTAAGAAGATGCCAGTGACCAGGGCTATACCACAGAGTTCTGTAGTATGCCTTTTCCTGTTCAGTATGTACTTCCAAGAAGTCAAGACAAACTTAGACAGCTTTTATCTTACCAATTTTGTGGATGACTACAAAATATGAACAATCATTGAATCCATGAACACTACTGATATACTGTAGAAACTATTAATGTACAATAATGATTTATGCCAGAGACATGGAAATACACTAAATGTACAGAAAAGTATAATTATTCCCTTTTGAAATGCAAATACCCAAGCTAACTACAATACAGATAGCACATCTCTATGAATACACCCAGTGGTATGTGATCTGGGTACTCAGATAGTAATCTGAACTTCGACCACCATATGTCCACAGTGGTGACAAATCCCTTGTATGTGACACAACTCATAAGTAGGGGCAGACCATCTACAGCAAAGGACATTGTAGTAGCATTGTACTCAGCCCTCGTCACACCAATAATTGAGTACAATGCACCCTTTTACATGTACTTCAACACATATCTGCAACAGCTGGACCAACACCAGAGTTTTTGCACAATGAAGATACATGTTGTAAACAAAGAGTCATATGCTGAAAGATTTAAAGTCCAATCATTGTATGATATCTACAACAGATTACTAAGGGCCAAACTGTGTCTGGCCTAAAGGGCACTCTCCAATCTGGATCTTAGGGCAATGCTACACATGGTTAACATAAACTGCACAAGAGTCATGCATCCCAAGGATGTTAACCTAGCCTCTGACATAATAAATCATGTTGGAGAGATAGATACATCTCTCAGACACTACCCCTTCTCTTGAACTTGCTTGGCATTCATGTAAAGCAAAGGCTTTTCCTGACTGTCTTCAAGTGCAACATAGTTTAATGGATGGCAAATCATGATAGTACTCCTGTTGTTGCACTTATGCCTCTCATGGATAGAGGCAGTTGGTATTACGTAACATAGCATAGGGCATCCCTGTGTGCCCACTTCTCACATAGCTATTGAAAATTGTGTAAGGTATTTTAAATATGGCTAGGCTTTTATGGGATCCTGGGACTTTAGCCTAGTGCTATCCTATGCATTGATAAATCCATGAAGTTTAACTGTATGCCAGGGACAGCTATAGTGTGACTGTACAGTGTCATGGATGTACCAGTACATCATGTTAGTATTACCACTTGATAGTTTGCATGAACACATACACATGCATGCATGTCAGGATTTCATGTGGGTATAAAACTTTCCATGGCAATATCAGGGTGACAGCGATCATGTGGTACATTTTTTGGTTTGACGTTTGCTGTTAGAAAGTGTGCTACGTGTGTTGTTTGGTATGTGAACAATATCACAGTGACAGCTTCCTTGTGTATCAAAGCTAAACTTTGTAGTGCTGTATTTCCTGTGCATATGAGCATGACTGATGCATTGCCATGAGTCTCACATAGTGCTGTACCATTTATTATGATGGATCACTTCTGAATTCACACATCAGTTGCAGATGCTGCAGACAATATCCATTGCTATTATATGTGGCAGATGCATGCACTATACAGCTGTGTGTAGGGAATCTACCAAGAATAGTGTGTTGTTTTTTAAGTGTTGTTATCCATATGTCCAATACCTATGTTATCCAGGGATGCTTTACTCAAGTGTATCACTTCTGGCACAGTAAGCTCTCACACTTCTTGTTGACCAAACATAAATATTCTTTGTTTTGCATAGCCATTAGGAGTTGACAGTGCAGACTTCCCTTCAAGGTGTTCTACAAGTTGCATGTGTGATATGCCTTTCTGTGATGCACCCAGTAAATACGCAACTCATTGGGAACACTGACGGCATGGGTTAAATTCTTAAACGTGTGGATTGTGGCTTATGTGTCATGCAAACCTCTCAGTTGGCCAGGATTGGTCCAATTTAAATTACAGGTGTAACATTCTCCTGCATAACACCACCAAAAGTGGTCATTTTTGAGGAAGGTGTGTTGAATTCCCCTTAAAGATTACTGAAAAATCAGGTCTATATTAGAACACCGAACTTTCAAAATTTTGAGTGCTCTAATATCGAACCCTATAAATCAAAAATTTAAAACATCGAACATACAGAACAGCAAATTTTTTCCTAGGGAAAAAATTTACTGTTCCAAAACACATACACACAACACAAGCACACCAAACAAACAGCAATCCACACACATAGACCTAAACTCTTACACCTAACCCTACACTAAACTATACATACACCACTAACTATCCACTTACATTAACCCAAACTCTAACCCTAAGGTCTGTCACTATCGCACAGTCACCTCAACCGTGCCGTAACCCTAACTCACCTGCCCCACCCTAACCCTCATGTCCACACAATCGCACACTTACTTGACCCGCGCCCTAACCCTAACTCACCTAACCCACCCTAACCCTCACGTCCACACAATCGCACACTTACCTGAACCCGACCCGTAACTTTCCACCACAGCGCTGAAAATACTGAAGCAACAGAAACGGACAATCAAATTCTTACCCTAGGAAAAAATTTGGTTTTCTGTTTCTTCGATATTTTCAGCGTTCATTGAAATGGGTCGATATTAGAACACTCGAAATTTTGAACGTTTGGTGTTCTAATATAGACCCTTGTGATCTAAGGTAAGTGCACCTCACATTGAAATGGCTTTTTTTGGCTTCCCTCACCTTGGTGCAACTTTTTGAATTCATACCATAACTAACCATGTTCAGTCTGGGAGCCCACTGTTTTTTAGTCCGCTAATCTTGAGATTTTACATATGTAAAAACACTTTTCAAACACTTCAAATACAGAGACTGATATTGCTATTGCTTGCATTCATCTGAAATTCTATTGATAAATTCTTTAACTATAATTAATTATACTAATTAGTTATATTATATTAATCTGAAATTAAATATCTGTATAACTGACAGTTGAAAGATCAGTGCTATGTTAGGATGGCAGATGATATTCTGTGAAATCGTGTTTTGATTTCCAGAGTATGGACTGAACAGGCAGACGTAGTAGCAAACATTATGTTCTGCAGCTGTCTTTTTTATGTTGAACACATTGAATCACAGCAAATATACTGAATCACAGGTCTATAAGTGGAAGGCAAATCATAAAAGGCTTTAATAAAATTTCTGTATGCATTCTGTAGAGCCTACACAGAATGTATGCATGCACATGGCTACTGTTCCCCCTCGGCAGTGCTCCATGCATATTAATGATGGTGTGCTGCCAAGGGAGAGCATAAGAACAGGGATATTGAAAACGTGTAGAGGCTACCCATGGATATGGATGCCAGGTCAGATGTTATGCACAGGGTGAGGCTCCCTGTAATGCTCCCTGCTACTGTTGAAATGCTGTGAATTATTTTAAATGTGTAATATTTAATTTTGCATGTATTTTTTGTTTTTTTTATTTTTTCTCCACTCTGTATGTTTATGCTGCGCAGCGCTGAGTGCAGCAATGCCAGGCTGTGCTCACATGTAGACAGCTGACACCTGCTACACATCTAAAAATACAAACCAGATGTAATTAATTATCATAATTAAATTTAATAAAATTTTTTTTAATTGCAATTTGCGAGGCATGGAGCACCACAGGGCTGAGTGGCACTTATACTTACATAGCCAACACCTGCCAGACTTCTAAAAATAGAAATAAATGAGCCACTCCACCACGTCTGTATTTCTGTAGAAATCACTTTAATAATTATTTAATGGCACTGAAGAAGGCTATTATTAAGCCGAAACCGGATTGCTGCTTATGGATTTTTGGGTTTGCCACAATAAAAGAATTTAATTTTTGATCATCTCCTGGTGCTGGATCTCTCTTTTTTTGGAATATGGTTGAAGTAGCCAATGTTATGAGCAGATATTGTGTTTAGATTTCACAGACACTTATCAGCAATACCAATAAAGTGTTAAGCATCTTCGCTGATTCCTAAATAAATCTGCCTAAATATTTCCTGTACAGCTGTATTCCTTGCATATCTGTAATAAGTTGCTGCAGTGAATTGTTACATTATTTGCAGATGTCCCCTGCAGTGACAGCTATTGGGTTCTATTCCTATGCCTGCCAACTAAGGCATGACGGTTGTCTAGTTTATGTACTGTAGACAAACATGCCTAATTAGTTACAGTATTACAAAAAAAAATGATTACTTGGAATGCAATGTATTACCAAATCCACTTACAGAACACCTTGGTAGTTATATAAGTCCACATTATGTGAAACTGTTCTATGTAGAAGTGTACTTCATTTGCTATTTCTTGGCCCACATGCTAAGAGCTTGAGAGGTATGTATGTACTACATTAGCTATAGGAGAATTGTAGTCATTATACTAAAAATTGACACTACGCACCTGTAGAGTATTTATTATCAGTGTTTTCAGGGATATAATCTGCATTGTCAGTAATGGAATGTTTTTCTGTCTCTCCCCATGCCTTATCTTCATTTATTTATTATTGTTATTTATTATTATGATTTAATATTAACATACTTTGTTAAACTGTTTTGTTGGCCTTATTGTTTAATTCTTACTGGCATGCTGTTACAATACTGACTGTTATGTTACTTAATGTTGTGTGACACATAATATACATTAATATGTATTTGTATTAACAAATATGATGTTCCATTCTGTTAACACTAATAATGGTTTGGTTATTGCTAACCTTAACTTATTACTATACCTCATTCACCACAGGACGTCAAGGTAGGCTGGCTCCAGCTGATCCCCATACCTTACCTCCTCTGGCCATGGCATCAGGTCCCAGCATGTCTGGTACCCAGAGCAGTGGTGCCCCATCTTTTGCTGTCCCTGCACTACCTGTGGTGTCAGGAGGTACCAGCCCATGGGGCGGGCCCCTCTCTGGGAGTTGTAGTTGAGGGGGAGTTGTCACTCGGGCTGAGCTGCCAGTTTTGGTGTGCAAGATTGTCTACTGTGGTTTTGACCACCACCTGTGCCTGATCAAGGACATGTTGACCAACCTGGTGGGGCAGCCTCGCCCTGATGTCCAGCCTCCACCACTGCCACCCTGGGACAGTGACAGCACAGTGCAGTGATGACAGTTCCATGGGTGGTGATGTGAGTCATGCTGCTGCCTTGTGGAGGCACATGGGACTGAGATTCCATGACACCCTCCCTATCCAATGTGTTCATCCACGTCATAGGTCACATACTGCATCTGTATGCTGTCTTGTCTGTCTGGAAATGCATCCTCACCTACCCAACTCACTTCAAACACACGTACCTATGTCCCTTCCCCAACATTCCACTCTCATCTTAAAAACAATGAGCACCTGTCCCAAATAAATATATATATTGTATAACACGGCTCTCCATTTCACACATGTCCATTGTGCACATGTAATTTGGTCCAATTTGCTTGACAATGCAGTTTTGTTGTCCTCACCCCTCTTCAAAGTCATGTACAAATTCTGTCAAAGTGCACAGTTGTTGCTGTACAAGAAATAGATAGCTATGCTTCTTTCCTACACCCTTCCTGTACATCCCTACCTGCCTTTTGCTATGTTTTCCCCCTGCTTGCACCCCATTTCACCACTTTCCCATCTTCCCATTTTTCTTTTCTTTATATTTTTGGTGTGACACAGCGCACCATGCCATATTGTGCAGCTTTGTTCAGCTGAGCTAAATGGAGCTATATTGACTTTATGTTTTTTTTTAAATTGTAATACACACTTAGAAGATAAACACCTGTTCTATACTTT